>NW_026267330.1:579313-582556 GCF_000697945.3 Frankliniella occidentalis | reverse complement strand
CCCCTCCCCCCACTCACCCCCTTCCTCTTCTGGCCATGCTAACAGAGTGACCAACCAGTCACTTTCACTTCTCCCACACCCATTTTATACGATATTGCTATATTTTTCTCGGCCTTTTCTTTGCGTTCCTTGACGGCGGTAGTGGCAGTTCCCCCTCAAACCCCCCAGTCCCTCGTGGTTCGCAAGGCAACGGCCCACCCTCTGGGCGTGCACCGCACAGAAGGCACGATAAGCACTTTACTGTGTCCACACCAAACACCAAGAGCGCCGCTTTTGAAGACAGTGTGTCAAAATATCTTTAATTTTTTTCAAAGAGAGAGAAGGGCAGGCGTCTTAGTTTTTATTGTCGATGGCTTGAGTTTTTTCGGAAGCAAGTTTGGAGATAGGTAAAAAGCCTTTGGCTCGCAATGGGGATCTTGAGGGCGGCACCCGTAAAAGCTAACTAAGAAATCCATCTCAGTGTTTGATAAGCTTGGTGGACCACCTACCTAGAAGGGCGGGCGGCGTGTGCAACTGACCGGCTCAGGCGCAGGGTCTGGGGCGGGGCGGGTCGTGCAAGGTGAGCGCCGTGATCCCGATCTCATCAGATCTGGCGTCTAGAGCGCAACTTGCTCTGACGTCACGCGCGAGCGACTCGAGTAACCGACAGCTCAGCGCGCGAGGATATCAGTTTCGAACTAGACGAAATTGCTGTATCAAAACAACTTTTATTTTATTATTTTTTTTAAAGCTTACTGGGGATCAAATTGGTCATGCGAGGATACTGAAACAACATCTGTCGGGTCGGAATATTTGTTAGCGTTCGTGGGCATTTTCTGTCCATCGGTCGGTCTTACTCATACAAGTACTGAATTGACGAAATTGACCTCGCTAAAACGATGAGCATTGTTCCGACATTATCTTCTCTTTTTTACGTTGCGTTAAACGGCAAGGAAGGAAACAACTCGATCTAGCGGATGGAATTGACACTCTCTTATTGACCTGCTTTATAGGCGTGCGGCGGAGACTTAGGAGGCCGACGAACAACCACAAGACGTCCTCCTCCCCCAGCGCGGACCAGGAGCCCTCCGCCTCGGTGAACCGCTTCAAGGTCCGGAGCCGCCTCAACGCTGCCGCCGCTGGGGCCGCCGGGGCGGGCGCCGTCGCCACCGGCGCCGTGGTCGCCGCCTCCAGGAAGTCCTCCACCGTCAGCAACGCCGTCGCGCCCGATAGCAGCGGCTACAAGGTGAGGACGCCGACGACGTTGTCCGAAGTTACTTGTATCTATTATTCCTTGTAAAACTATAACTTACCAGCAGTGACATGCCCTGTGACTTAAATTTCTGTACGAGTAATTTACACGGTGAAATTCACTGTAACCTTTTACCAGTGTATCTCACCACCACCACTGCTGACTGGCCTAGCCAGCATTCAAATGCAATTGTCCTCCCTTGACTCCTTCTCGGCCTTTGTTCGCAGGTGGTCTGCTACTACACCAACTGGTCGCAGTACAGACCCAAGGTGGGCAAGTTCACCCCCGAGGACATCGGGGCCGACCTATGCACCCACGTCATCTTCGCCTTCGGGTGGCTCAAGAAGGGCAAGCTGTCCTCGTTCGAGTCCAACGACGAGACCAAGGACGGCAAGGTGGGGCTCTACGAGCGCATCATGACCCTGAAGAAGGCCAACCCCAAGCTCAAGGTGCTGCTCGCCATTGGTAAGTCGTCGTCGTCGTTGGTGCATTGGAGCAACGTATTTTGCGCGACATTTTCTCGACAGAATTGCAAAAGTGTCGTTGGCGTTTATCGCTTTCTCGTTCGCACGACGCTAGCGCGACGCGTGCAGCCGGGGGCACCACCGGGCGCCGGGCGGTGAAAGCGTCAACAGGGCGCTGTCGAACGCAGGATGCGAAGCAATTATTTGAGAACATGATAAGCAGCTGTGTCGAGCAAGAGTGTCTCGATTCTTGTCAGGAACCGTCTTCGTCGATGAAAACTAATCATAACCTCTCTCTCTCTCTCCAGGTGGCTGGTCCTTCGGCACGCAGAAGTTCAAGGACATGTCCAAGTCGAGGTACGCCCGCCAGACCTTCATCTACAGCGCCATCCCCTTCCTGCGCGCCAGGAACTTCGACGGCCTCGACATGGACTGGGAGTACCCCAAGGGAACCGACGACAAGAAGAACTTCGTGCTGTTGCTCAAGGGTGAGTTTGAGGATTGGAGGCTGAAGGCAGCTGGAGCGCCTCGGCTTTCAGCAGAGTGCGGCGCCGCCGGTCCCTGCAGAGCAGTCCCAACGGCTGTGTACTCCAGGTCCAGGCAAGCCGAGCGCAGGGACCGTTCCCTTTAGAAAGCGTTTGTTTGTGAGAAGTGGTCATTGCAGTGCTGCGCTGTGCCCGGCTCTCTCATGCCGTTCTTTATTTCTTCCGCGCGCCCCAATATTTGCCACCATTTTCTCCCCTCTCTACCCCACTTTTCGCGAAATAGCAAATCACCACTTTCTTCCTGCCTGGCCTCCTACTCCTCCTCCTCCTTCGTCCCGAGACGACCGCGACGCCCGCCAGGGCAGCAGCCCTATACTTCTTTTCCGCTCTTTCGCAGCCACGCCCTAAGCGGTGTCGAAACGGGCTTTAAAAGCGCTCGGCTTACACGACGACCGGCAACAAAAGTTTAGTTGTAACTCGACGCTGCCTCTCCGGGAGCGCCACCCTGCCTGCCGCGTTAGCACCTGATGCGACCGGCCGGCGTGCGTATTCATGTCCATGTAACACCGACGTGTAACACCGACGTGTAACACCGCCTGTTACACCACGCACGGCCCTGCCGCCCACGCGCATAAATTTGCAAGTCGCCTGAAACAGATTGTATACAAATGTTGCGCCTTCGGCCTTCGTGCGGCCGGCAGGTGTTGGGACCCGGATCAAACCGAACGCCTCGAATCAGCATACTACCTCGGCACTATACGCCTTACAGGCTGGACGCGGCGGACGGCGGGGTGGGGCGGGGCGCCGTGGTGGGGCCGGCGGCGGGCGTGGCCTCATTGTTTGGAGGCCGCGTTCCTTACAGGCCTCGCTGTAATAATAGTACTGCAGTGTGTAGTGATAGCCCGGGGGGTTGGCGTGGCGTGGCGTGGCAGGGTGACATTTGTTCCCGGGCCCCGGACTTGAGCCGAGAAAGTGTAGAGGAACGCTTACAGCGTCGGGTTCCGTGCCGTGCCGGCGTGCCTGGCCATACCATTACGATGATTCCCTTCCGAGCTCCCCCCCC
>NW_026267330.1:576495-579263 GCF_000697945.3 Frankliniella occidentalis | reverse complement strand
CCCCCCTCTCGCCCTCCGCGTCCGGATGTCGCGTGGATGCCCCGCATTTCTACGCGTCCGCCCGTCGGTCCGCCCGTCAAGCCCACCCCTCCCCACCGCCCCACCCCTGAGATGTGTGTGAGCCTCTCTTCCATCTCTCTTCCGCATTGACGCTGACGGTCGGCGTTTGAGACAGGGGAGGGGGGAGGGAGAGATGATTGCATCGTGGTGGTGGTGGGTATGCGATCGTGCGGTGACCGAATCCCGAAATGTGTTAACGTGAAATGCAGTCGCGGCGGCTCGGCGCGGCGCGCCGTGTTCCGCACGTCCGGGATCATCGTCTGCACCCGGCGAATCCCTCTCGGAATCCCCCTCCCCCTCCCCCAACCACCACCACCACCCGCGAGACATAATGAGCGCTGCGAGCGCTGCGAGCACAGCGGGCCGTTCTCATCAGTGGCGCCCCCGGCGCGCGCCCGCCCCGCCCGGCCACGCCGCCGAGTTGTCAGTAAAAATAACACATGCCACTGTACACTTGCGTGAGGTGAAAGAGGCAAAAAAGTTTATAATCGGCGCCCTCACACGCTTGGACGTGTTTGTTTGTCATGTCCAAGCCAACAACGCTCGGCGGTGGCGGTGACCTGGTAGCTCAAGTTGAGACTCTTTCCGTCCGTCCGCCGCCACTCGTGTACGTGTGCAGCGCCGTTCCTTACGTAAGGCACGGGTCACTCACCACTACCGGATAAGAATGGGGAGGAATGCGCGCAAGGGGGACTGAAAGGGACTGCAGCTGCCCTTCCGCCCGCCCTCCTGCGCCCTGTCGGTAATGCAATACTGACTCTGCGCTGCATCGCGGGACGCGGGCTGTGACAGCAGCGCCAGCCGAACAATAGCGCCCGTGTCAGCCCGCTGCTGCTGCTGGTGGTGGTGCAGGGCCGGGCCAGACGGACCCCGCCCTGCCCCAGAGCTGCATCACCACGCGGGCCGGGGCGGGGCGGGGCGGGCGTGAGAACGCCCCCGCTCGCCAAAGCAAAGGGACACAACCGGCAGCGGCCCCGGCAGCAGGTCGTTGATTGCCGCCTTCCTCCTCCTCCCCGAGACAAACGACGGCAAAAGCAAATAGGGAGTTCGGAGCGTGCCGCGCGAGCACCACTCGGGTCAGAGGAGGGGGTGAGGAGGGGAATGCGGCGATCGCAAAATGCCTTCTAATCGGCGACAGAGCAAGCAGCAACGTTGTTCGTTTCCAGCGCTTACTGCCCCAAAGCCTCGGTAAGCCGACGTTGTTGGCCGACTATCCTGCCTCGTTCCGTCTCCCTCCAATACTCTACGCGAGGATGCCTCCTCCTCTCCCCCGATGGGCACATAGGGGGCCTCCTCGGTGTGCATCGAGCCCTTCGGGTCGATGGGGTTGCGTCACCTTCCTCCTCAAGTCGAGCAGGACCCGCTTCCTCTAATTGTCCCCCCGTTCGTCCACGTGGTGCTGCATGGAGTCCGGCGGCCCGGGGCCCGGGGCAGGCCCAGCCGGCGGCCGGGGGGGCGGCATGGCATGGCCGAGTTCCACTTCCTGTGTCCTAGATATCGGCTCTGCGGCAGTCGCGGCCGCGGCCTCTCTCCCACACCAAGTGTAGCAACCTGGTGGTGTATGACCTTCGCGCCCGCACCTCCACGCAGAGTCGCTTGCTTATTGGACGCTTTCAGGTCTACAAGTTTCGAGGAGAGGGGGGGGGGGGGGTCCTGCCCTGCGACGGGAGTTCCTTCCTCCGCAGCAGCGGCGGTGGCAGCGCGCCGCACCCACCCACACCCTTAATGACTGCACTAAACCCGCACCACGGCGCCTGATTGCAGAATTGCGTGAAGCCTTCGAGGCGGAGGCCCAGGAAGTGAAAAAGGCGCGTCTGCTGCTCACCGCCGCCGTCCCCGTCGGCCCGGACAACGTCAAGGGAGGCTACGACGTCCCCGCCGTCGCCAGGTGAGTGCCAACAGGGCGAGAGGGGTGGTGGGGGTTGTGGCGGCGCCCCGCGCCGGGCCACCCGACGGGTCACCCTGCTCCGCTGGTCCGAGGCGGTGCGCGGGCGCCATCCGGCCCGGCCCCGGCGACGTAACAATGATGTTTTAGTGTTGTAATTAACAACAAACACGTAGAGTGGCTCCTGGTGGCGAGGATGATGATAACGGGGCCATCGGGCCGATTGGAGCCACGAGGGGCGACGAGGTGCTCATTCATTCTGTCGGTGCAGCTACCTGGACTTCATCAACCTGATGGCGTACGACTTCCACGGCAAGTGGGAGCGCGAGACTGGCCACAACGCGCCCCTGTACGCGCCCTCCTCGGACTCCGAGTGGCGCAAGCAGCTGAGCGTGGACTACGCCGCCAACCTCTGGGTCCGCCTCGGCGCGCCCAAGGACAAGCTCGTCATCGGCATGCCCACCTACGGCCGCTCCTTCACGCTGTCCAACACCAAACAGTACAAGGTACGCGAAGCCAAGACGCACCTTCAAGCGGAGGACTCCATCCTGGAGGTGTTTTTTTCTAACTCGCAATAATGTCAATGACCGTTTTCCCCGCAGGTCAACTCCCCCGCTTCCGGCGGTGGCAAGGCCGGAGAGTTCACGAAGGAGGCTGGATTCCTGGCCTACTACGAGGTGTGCGAGATGCTCAAGACGGGCGCCAGCTACGTCTGGGACGACGAGATGAAGGTGCCGTACGCCGTGCAGGGCGACCAGTGGGTCGGCTTCGACGACGAGCGCTCCATCCGACACAAGATGGGCTGGATCAAGGACAACGGGTG
>NW_026267330.1:572496-576445 GCF_000697945.3 Frankliniella occidentalis | reverse complement strand
CCCCCGCCCCCAAGATACCTGTCTTTCTCCCCAGAAGCCCGCTCCAGCGCGATCTTTTATCTCTTTCCCATTCCTACTCCCCTTCCCCTCCCTTTCCTACAAGCGGGCGTGTCATCCTTACACAATGTGGAGGAAAGCTCCCGTCCTCCCCGCCTGCTGTGATGACAGCAATTATCACGTTGTGTTTCTGTGCCAGTGCGCGCGCCGCAGGTGTTCTGCTACATGACCAGCTGGTCCCAGAAGCGCCCCGGCTCCGGCAAGTTCACGCCGGAGAACATCGACGCGTCGCTCTGCACGCACGTCATCTACGCCTTCGCCACGCTCAAGGAGCACAAGCTCGCCATGGCCGAGGAGAAGGACGCCGACATGTACGAGCGCGTCGTCGCCCTCCGGGAGAAGAACCCCAACCTCCAGGTGCGTCGACGGTGTTTTACCATGTGAAAGCAATGCACAGTCAAGTAACAAACACAGTTTTAAACTTGCGTTCTATTTATTTTCTCAGATCCTTCTTGCCATCGGTGGATGGGCATTCGGCTCGACACCCTTCAAAGAACTGACGTCCAACGTTTTCCGCATGAACCAATTCGTCTACGAAGCCATCGAATTCCTTCGCGAGTACAAATTCAACGGTCTGGACGTCGACTGGGAATACCCCAGGTAATCATACATATTTCAATATTTTTTTCACTTGCATTCTGAGTTGTTGTTCTAAACCTTGTTTTCCACACTTGCAGAGGTGCTGATGACCGCGCCGCTTACGTCAATCTCCTCCGCGAGCTGCGGATGGCATTCGAGGGTGAGGCCAAGAGCGCCAACCTACCCCGCCTGCTGCTCAGCGCCGCCGTCCCCGCGTCCTTCGAGGCCATCGCCGCCGGGTAAGAATCGCGCTCACCGGGGGAGCACTCTCGCGCGCCCGTCAAAGTGTTAGCTCTGCATTCGACGCCATTCTCAACAATCTTCTCTTCCCCCCAATTGCAGGTACGACGTGCCCGAGATCTCCAAGTACCTCGACTTCATCAACGTGATGACGTACGACTTCCACGGCCAGTGGGAGCGCCAGGTCGGACACAACAGCCCCCTGTTCCCGCTCGAGAGTGCCACCAGCTACCAGAAGAAACTCACCGTGGTGAGTAGAGCGGTCACTTCCCCTTGACTGCACAAACCGTAAGGCCTCGCTTGGCCCTTGCGTTGGGTCCTGGCCGTGGCTGAACCGCCTGCAGCGGTGAGATAGCCCACCATTCGCACACACGAGCCATGCGGGTTGGCCTACCCGGCCGTTCGCAGGCGCGCGGTGTTGTGCTCGGTGGCCTATCGTGCCGTTCGCAGGCGCGCATGTTCCCAAGGGAAACGTTTTTCCCACGATGACGTATTTGTGACGTAATTTTGACATACGAGGTCACGATTTTTATACATGTGAGGATAGGAGGTCGAAAAAACAGGCACAGTGACCTCATTGTGATATCCGTTACGATTTCGTGGGCGAAAATTTTTCCTTGGCTCGTACTCGGTGGTCGTCCCGGCCACCTGCAGAGTGCGGGCCTCATCTCTGTAACCGCGTCCACTACACACTCTGCGTGCTTTGTGACCTGCAGGACTTCAGCGCGCGCGAGTGGGTCAAGCAGGGCGCCCCCAAGGAGAAGCTCATGATCGGC
Source organism: Frankliniella occidentalis (assembly GCF_000697945.3). Classification (NCBI taxonomy): domain Eukaryota; kingdom Metazoa; phylum Arthropoda; class Insecta; order Thysanoptera; family Thripidae; genus Frankliniella; species Frankliniella occidentalis. The sequence goes on along the minus strand of NW_026267330.1, from coordinate 574,793 downwards.
ATGCCCACCTACGGCCGCTCCTTCACCCTGGTCGACCCCACCAAGTTTGACATCGGCGCCCCGGCCTCCGGCGGCGGCACTCCCGGCAAGTACACGGGCGAGGCGGGCTTCATGTCCTACTACGAGGTGTGCGACTTCCTGCACGGCGACAACACCACCCTGGTCTGGGACAACGAGCAGCAGGTGCCCTTCGCCTACCGCGACGACCAGTGGGTCGGCTTCGACGACGAGCGCAGCCTCAAGACCAAGGTAAAGTATTGGAGAGCGGTTCGATTTGCCTCATGGTTTGGTACGTGGCGGTGCATGCGCAAAGCTTTACAACGCTGTTGATCGTTGCAGATGACGTGGCTCAAGGACGAGGGCTTCGGAGGCATCATGATCTGGTCCGTGGACATGGACGACTTCAGGGGCTCGTGCGGCACCGGCAAGTACCCGCTCATGACCGCCATGAGACAGGAGCTGGACGGCTACAAGGTCAAGCTGGAGTACGACGGGCCCTTCGAGGGCACCAGCACCTCCGGCGCGTACACCACCAAAGACCGTGAGTACCCTTCTCTTCCGCACGCACACTGCTGCTCGGGAGGGGCAATCCTGGTCAGGGTAACTCATCTCGCCGGTCTCATTCGCAGCGAACGTGGTGACCTGCGAGGAGGAGGACGGCCACATCTCGTACCACCCTGACAAGGCGGACTGCACGCGCTACTACATGTGCGAGGGCGAGCGCAAGCACCACATGCCCTGCCCTGCCAACCTCGTGTTCAACCCCAACGAGAACGTGTGCGACTGGCCCGAGAACGTGGAGGGCTGCATGCACCACACCCAGGCGCCGCCCACCAGCCGGAGGAGATAGGCAGCCAGAAGAGCGCCACCCAGCGGAGAGTCGGCTCACCGACACACCGAGTCACCGATCACCGCGGCGGCCGGGGGGGAAGGACCTGGAGGGACGCCTGTCCTGACGGCGTCCTCGCCGCCAGCTGGGAGTGCAGAGAGGAGGGCGCCGGAGAGGGGCTGCCGTGTCCAGTGTCCAGCCCCCCTTCGTAGCGCCAACGATAACGCCAACTGATTGCGAGTGGTATGGACGCAAAGAGAGGATGAAAGGCTTTGCAGCACGTCGGAAGCCTTCGACTTGTGAGCGAGTCGATGTTGACGGTGGCGCGTGCTGTGCACACTCAAAAAGACTTTCCTGTGCGAGAACTGCTTCTTGTGATTTCGTTCGAGGGCGCACACCAGCAACAGTAGGATGACTGCGTATCTATTAGTGCCACACTAAGCCGGTGAGGGAAGGGGGTTGTCCAGTGTGATTGAGGAAAAAATAATCTAGAATCAATTGATAATCATTTTCTGAAATAGAAAACATGTTTCGGATCATCTGTGATCAATTTTCATTTACTCACTTAAATTATTTCTCGCACTATGATTAGGAGAAGAAAGTTAAGTTGTACTCTAAGTGAAAAAGGTGTCTTTTAATATCTTATGACTGGAACTATTGTTTTTTGGGGAAATAGAACTATGTTTATAGAATTTACATCTCTGACTTTTACCATTGGCAGATATTTATTCAGAAATGTGTAACACTGATAAACTGAAACTATTTCTCTAAGAAAAAATACTTTTAGCTTTTCAGCTTTGACCTAACAACCCCTGAACAAGTATATGTACAAATAAAGGCAGACTGGTTAAAGACAGGAGTCACCAGTAGTGGTACCTAGTTTGAGTTTTGAACCGACCAGTTTTATAAATGACTGGTTACACTTGTCTCAGCTTTGGTTTGTTTTTCATTCAAGTTACCAGTAACTGTGAAGACTTTTCCTAAACCTTAATTTACTGAGGAACCCTAAGTGTTCCTCATACATTTTATCTCAGTTGAAAAAATTTTTGCTCATTTTCTTTCAAGTTGGAAAATTCAAAAAAATCCTTTAAAAAAAACAAAAATCGAATTTTGAAATTTTGGTCAAGGTGATGGATAAGTCACAAGTTAGATTGAAGTACTAATCTTCCTTTGTAATTTTACGTAAACTGTATTTATTTGATACTCCTTAACAATTTGTGACTTGTTTCCCCATCAAAATGTTTCTCTTGACTTCTCTTCAGTTCATCCAAACTGGTCTCATTCCTGGTTAGCTCTGAACAAATGATGATACTGATCTAAATTAGATCAAATTCATTTATAGGCTATTTTTTTACTCCTCTTTTTTTAAACAATTAGGAATTCAAGAAAAGTAAATTAAAAGTTGGTTTAGAAACCATATGTAATTATCTAAAACTTTTAAATGAAATATTTGGTTGTTTACAGAAAA
>NW_026267330.1:572114-572446 GCF_000697945.3 Frankliniella occidentalis | reverse complement strand
TATTTGGTTGTTTACAGAAAATTATTAGCTAAATTAAATGTAAAATTTTGTAAGTGTAAGAAACTGTATATACTGTGTATTTTACACATTGAGAATGAAGAAGTGAAAACAAAAATGTGTTCTTATTTCTACTCGTCTGTTTTCCTTCCTCATGAATGTGCTCCAAAAAGATTTAATCCGTAAATCTGTATCAAGCATGTGTGGTTTTGGTTTCAGAGATACAAGATACAACACTAGGGAGGCGCCCCGATTGTCCGAAGCTCGTTTGTCCGAACCTAATTTATCTATTTTAGTAAATAAAATGAGTAAAGTAGTTAATTACATTATGTTAT
>NW_026267330.1:550238-567759 GCF_000697945.3 Frankliniella occidentalis | reverse complement strand
GCGAAATTTCGACGGAGAGATTGAAATGGGGTGCTGTCGGACCAATCCCAACCATTTCGAGGGATTTTAAATATTTTTTTTCATTTTTGGCAAAATTTACAAAGGCTATAAATTGATGGGTCCGGATTTCGATGGAGGAGTATTCGAATCGACAGGGGTGAACCAGGCACGACAAAACTACCTTTGTTTCTGTCAAAAACCACCCCTGTCCATAGAAACTTGAGTTTTATAAGAGCTGGTAAGAGCTGGTCTCTCCAACTAAGGGTGGGTAGGCTATCTTAGGCCCACTGGCTAAGAACTCTCCTGTAGTGGGTCGGCACCATGATATTTAGACAGAGCATGTGAAAAGGGAGTCTGCCCCACCAATCCAAACCAATACCAGCAATTTTCCAAATTGCCAAGATTTTTACGGACATTTTCAGTGAAAACAAATCAGCCTGGATTTTGACAGAGGAGGATTGAAATCGACAACAAAGAACCAAGGCACCACAAAAAACATCAAAAACCACCCTTTGATGCACACGAAAGGAAGCTCCTCATAGTGTCTGTACAGAGACAAATTGGACCAGCGTTGGCCGTTACTGTCATGTCAACTCACCTATTCTGTTGGGTAAAATGACTCCATAGACTTCTCTTGGTCACATGTCAAGAACATTTCTGGGTCAAGATCCTGCAATCATATTAAACGGTACTTTTTAGCGCTCATCAACTTTTAATTACATATAATTAACTCATACAATACAATTTTAAATGCCTCTCTCCCCATGCGTCTCTAAATGACTATGGTCTTTTAAATAACTAATTTTGGCACTGGACTAAGCATTAAGTACGAAGGGGCAGCTGCAAATTATCTGCAACGCACATTGATTGATTGTTTGGGGGATTACGCAAATAGTACTACTCGGTTTGCACCCCAACCAGAAAGTAATAAAGTTTTCTGTTCCACGAGAATAATATAGAGTAAAATATATGATATGTGATAAAACACTGGCAGGTTCACCCATTTGCATTAGGACCTACAACAGTATTTAACATACTGCATGGATTGGAGGAGTGTACCCATTCAACACCTTTTCAACAAAGCTAACAGTGAGCCAAGTTATTTACATCACGGGCATCATTTACTCGCCCTCAAAAAATAACTTACAACTTAATTGTGCGTGGAAATAACATTGAGCCACAGGAGAACACTAACCTCCTACAACAATAACCGGAATGGAACAATTCAATATTCCGGACCGGAAACAAGTAAGCACTATACCTTGCGATTAATAACGAAAGGCGGCGCGATGTCCACTCTAAAATTCTGGTTAAAATCCTATGATCAATAACTGTATGAGTAGGTATTATCGGTATTTGGCAGAAACCAAGAACAAACGCCTGTTTGTTTACGTTTCCATAAAGGCGCGGGAAATGCGCGGTGGGGGTGGGGAGGTGGGTGGAGAGGGGTAGGGGACGCGGCACGGCACGGCACGGCAATGGGGGAGAGCAATAATTACGGCATACTCACCGACATATCGTGGTCGCGGGATGTGATTCTTTCCTGGGGTAGACAATCCCGCCTCGCTCGTCCAGGATGTGATCCTTCGGGGATGCTTCCCGTCCCGTGCATCGTTGTGTGGCTACAGGCGGCAACGCCAGGGAAGTGCCATGTGACAATAATGAAATGATCTGGATAATAAACTATTATGGGCGATTTGCTATTAATAATAATTATATTTGGTGACTTTTAAGAAATATGCACCAGCCGGGGTACACGACGTTTGGAGCCGAATCGTATTTCGTGGGAGTGTCATCGGCGTGCTCGGGAGGTCCCCAATGACGTCCCCGGGGGCCCGGACGACATCGGCACTGCCAGATTTGGACTCAGCGTGCGAGAAAACCAAAGAGGTTGCATAGCATTTACGGTGCCGAACGGACTTTTGTCTTTTTGTCGAGAAATTAGGGAGGCTCGGCGCCTGCGAGACTCCGGGTAGGCCATCCCGCAACACACGCAAGCTCTACAAGCAAGATGTTGCCTACCTATAAGGCGCTATGAGACAGCTGAACTTGGCAATCCCCCCCACCGCGCCCGGCACTTAGGAAAGTGACCCACCCATCGCAGATCCGAGAGCCGTGGCACACTACAGCCGATCCACGGCGTGGCGCGAACCAAGACTTGTTCAAAAATAAGATTATTTACTTATGTTAGTGAAATAGCGTAAGTTATTTCGTTTACCCTTTTCCAGGCCCGGAACTGCAGTTAAGCGCTTCGTTTGCCCTCCTGATGGTATCTGTACCTGATTTAGCTCTTATTTCAACAACTGTCACTAAATGAAATACCATAATGTAATTAACTACTTTACTCATTTTATTTACTAAAATAGATAAATTAGGTTCGGACAAACGAGCTTCGGACAATCGGAGCCGTCTCAACACTTGTTATGTAAGTTGATGTGTTTTCTGTGACTCCACAAATTTTTTTTCCGTAGTCGGACATTTAGAAAATTTACACTATACTGAAAGGATATCTGACTGAGCTCCATTTAGCTATGGGTTCAGCTTTAACAGTAAGGTAGGATTAAGACCACAAACAAATGTATGTCCAAATTTAATCAAAATGCAACAGAAAAACAAACTGGGTTTTGGGTAGGGTACTATTTTTATCTTCCATAAAAATGATCAAAATGAACAAACTAGACACAGTTTAAACAGCGAAACAAATGAACATTTGTATGTTATTGTTCAAGTAAGGAAAGAGCTAGGTGGCCGGCTCTGGACAAACCTAAGATTAGTTGGTAAAAGCTAGGACTGACCAGATAAATTTAGTAATCTTAGGTATACCCACTTTCACTGCTGTCTATTCCTAGGTCCAGAAAGTTGAGTGTAATCAACACATAAGTTAGACTTCAAAATGCAACAGAATTAATAGAATAAAAAGTGCTTTGTATTTTTTATACGTTTCTGTTTTGGTTTTTGGTTTTTGTTGCGGGAGTGGAAGACTGAAAAGGACAGATTACAACATTTTCCCCCAGAAGATGTGCTAGAGTGGCATTTGCTGTTGTTGGACTTGCACTTGCTGCTTTGTTAAATGCAACAGCATATGCGACTCCAACAAACATTGTGGGGGGAAATAGACTGTATTGAACTTGGATTAAAAATTTGCACAGCAAAATCCCTCAGTTCTGTTGCAATTCTAGGTTTAATTTAAGAGCAGCTAGCAGTGAAGATAGTTTGACCTAGGATAACCAAATTGGTATGGTCAATCCTAGGTTTAGCCACCCATCTAACACATACCATACATACATACATACATACATATATATATACATACATACGTATGATTCATTGATAGGCATGTGGTTGAACAAGAAAGAGCTATTTAACAAAAAGAACTCAGGAATCTAGAATGGTAACCATAAATAAGAGCGCATTACATCTAAAATTCAAAAGTTATCTAATAGATAAAGTAAATCAGGAGATAGAATGCTCAAATGAATTGACTAAATCTTGCACATAAAATATCACATTGATTTTGAAATCATAGGTTGAGGAACACTTTCTTCAGCACCTTCAGCAATCTTTCTTTCATTTAATAAACCTAATAGACGCTGGTATAGTATATGCAGTACCTGATTCTGAATATATAAAAATAGTTAGAAATCATCTTTTAGTCATATTCGTTAGTCCACAATTCTCAGTGATTGTTTTATATGACAACGTACACAGAATAGTTCAAGAACCTTACGGTAACATACTAAAAATTAAAATGATTCAAGTACCCAAAAAATACAATAAAAGTGCAAATGAATAATATCTGACCAAACCACAAAATTACTGGTATTGCAAATTGCACTGGTCCCATTTGTACACAAGACTGATTTGCAAGCAAAATAAAATTATAAGAGCAGAGTAACATTGAATCTTCAAAAAGAACTACAGCTTCGATTTGAATGAAAACGGTAAGCAACTTTCAGTAGTAATACAAAAAGAACTCCTGTGATTTAAATGTTGGTGTTCCAAAACAAAATTCATACAAATATGGACATAATTTACAATAAAACCACATGTTTACAATTTCTTAAAACTACACAAATTATACACAATCACACATGCACATGATATAGTAATTGAAAGTCTTATTAACAAATTCACAAATTCAATACCTATGAACTTTTTAAAACAAATTCTAACAACTCCAATATTCTTTTCACTTTGATGATGGTGAGCTCCTGTTATCTTCATGATATTATGCCTGGAAAAGATTACAAAGATAAGATTAAAGTTATATAAAAAAAATAATAATAAAAGGGTAGAGAGCAGGTATACAAATACGTATTCTTTGTGCTCTACAATAATTAAGCGTGCTCACAGGTGCAAGCTGTATTGCAGACAGATGACTTGGTTCAGCTGTTATCTACCTCAATTCCGCCCCCATAACCAACCCAAGATGGAGCCTTGAGAATCATTAGCTGTCAATAAGAAAAAATAAAAGCAAAACCTAATGTTAGCAAAGCAAGCACAACTGGTAAATATATTAGGAAGAAATTCTCATTTTACAACTGGATATACAAATGATCTTAGGAGAAGCATTGCATACAATTTGAACACAACTAGATATAAGCAAATCTACCACACATTAAAACTTTCCTTGTCAAGGATGTGAGTCAAAACTATTTAAACAAAATCAGACATGTACTTACAAGAGGATTGATCAGCATTATTTGGGTCAGTATTTGAGAGGGTTGAAACAACATCTACCCCAGCACCAGCAGTGGTCTCGTTGCTGACATTGACTACTTCACTAGCATTTCCAGACAAAGAAGAAGTTGGGCTTGGGGACATAAGGCGCATCTGTTGCTGGTGTCTGTACTCACTGTCTTCCTTAAAGCTTTTATCGTGGCTGTATCCCATCTTACGTAGTTCAGTGAGCCTGAAAGAAGAGCAATGATTTCAAAATCAAATAGATGTATATGGTACTTTAGAGATTAAAATAACATCTTAAGTAAAATAGAAACAAACATACTTATTTTGGAGGTTTACAGTATATGCCTCAGGGTTTATTGGGATAAATGTAGGGGGTAGAGCTGTAATGCTGTTTTCGGGAGAAAGACCAGCATCAGCTTCATCCACCCTCTGAATAATTGATGCAGGATTCACAGGTAAGTCATTGGGCTGATTAGAAAGGAGGTGCTTTAACCGCTCTCTAAGTTCTTCATTAGAGCGGATGGCATTACTAAGTCGAAGCTGGAGACCATCCCGTTCTTCTAGAAGCTGAGAAAACATAACATAATAATTTGAAAATTAAAACAAAATTTTGTTGCTTGTAACAAATACTTTAAAAATATGAAAAATCTAGATGGAGGACGTTAGATTGAAACTCACCTGTGTTAGCTCAAGTGTCAGTTCCTCACATCGAACATCGCGTTCATGGAGCATATAGAGCGCAAGGTCCAGTTCATTTGACAAGTTCTTGTCACTAGAATTCATGGCTGGAACATTAACTGGCTTGACCAATGTTGTGTTGCTTCCTTGATCATTTGGTGATGGTTGCGTGCCAAGTAGGGACACTTGCCCAGCTGACAGTTGAGATATATCTGAAAGAAGTTTTTCAACTTGATCTTTCTTAAAATGTAACTGTTCATCAAGTTTTTTCTTTAATTCTTCATTTACAGACAAATTGATTTGCAATGTTTCAATTTCTTTATCCTTGGCAAATATTATGCTTTCAAGTTCCTGACATTTCTCAACTTGTTGACTGTAAACGTGCTCCAAATCATGGCACTCATTTTTAGTAATTGTCTCTTGCTTCAATTCCTCAAGCTGCATTTGCAGTCCGTTGATTGTTGTTTGGGCTGCCTCTAACTGGTTCTTGTGGTATTCTATGAGCTGGCTCCACTCTTGTCCAGATTCCTCCATGGTCCGTTTCAAAGTCTCAATCATTCTCTTGTCTTTCTGCATTTCATTTTCCTTTTGAAGGAGTTGTTCCTCCAATGCTTGGGTGTTACTGCTGGCAATAGATTCAAATACGTCAGCGGATTGTTCTTCTGCCCTAGGCACTACACTGCTCCAGTTCAAAATCGAGCTGTTGGGATGTGAATTTACTGGAATAGATTCACGTTGAATAAATTCATCTTGAAGAGATACAGGATTACATGCAACGTTTGGTACTGCTGTTTCTTTAAATGAGTTCTCTTCAAGGACTCTAATTTTTTCTTGCAAGTGACTGATCTCTTGAGCATTTGCCTCTAATTTCTCTTGGCTCTGTTCTAATTGTTGCAACAGTTCCTTCCTGGCATCATTCAACTGACTACATTGTGCCTGAAATTCTACATTGTCAGATGAAACAGCTTGAAGCTCTGCAGTAGTTTCCTGCAAGTGTTGTTCAGCAGACACCAACTTTTCCTTAAGCTCTTCACATTTCTTGCAAAGAAGTTCTGTGCTTTCGTCTTGGTCTTTGGAGGCCAGTTGGGCACAAGCAGATTCATAATCCATTTTGAGTGAATCATAAACATCTTGGAAATATGTCTTTTCATGTTCCAGACGTTCAATCATGCCCTTCTGCTGAGCAACAAGGGCATCAATCTGAGTGCGTTGCTCACTCTCAGCAAGGCATTGAGCCCGCAGTTTCTGGTACTCTTGCATCAGGTTTTCATAGTTTGAGTTCCAAGTGTGATTTTCCTTTAAAAGTTGATCGACTTCTGTTGAGTTAAGTTCAGTAGGTGGCGAAGGTTTACCTGCTGAAAGGTTTTCGGTGGGTACCTCTGACTTTTCTTCTTTGCCTTCCTCTAGCTCTCTTATCCTCCACTCCATTGCTTGAACTTGATTAGTAAGATCTTTGCTTCGTTTCTGCCACATTTCAACCTCAACATCTTGACGTTCCTTGATCTCAAGCATACGCTCATTAGCTGATGAGAAAACTTCCACTTGTTTCTGCAGTCTGTCACGTTCTGCCTTAAAAGCATTCAATTCAGCTTGAACTTCTTTTAATTCCTTCTCTAAGCCTTGCATTTGCTTCATTCTCTCTTCTTCTATAGCTTGATCCAAGCTGTCAAATGGAGAGTCAGTGGAGCGACTCTTGTCTGAAACCTCATCATACTTGGTTTTTAAGTCTCGTAGCTTTCTAGTAAGTTTTGCTGCCCGTATTTGAGAAGCCTTTAAATCCTCGGCTAGTTGGATTTTCTCTCTTTCAAGAGACTCATATTCTGATTGTAATGATTCAATTTTCTTTTGCAGTTCATGTTCTACGTCTCCTGACGTGGGTTCAATCTGACTCTTCTGCTGTTGATGTTGAACTTCCAAATGGGCACTATCAGCTCCCCATCCCCAACTGTCATCATCATTTATGAAGGAATCAGGTACGGACAGCACTGTGTGATCAGTTGAGCTTGGAGCTCCAGATTGTGAGATTGTCTGCAACTCTGCTTGAAGCTTATCAATTTGAGATAATGCTCTATTTTTTTCTGACTCCAACTGGATGAGTTTTTCTTTTAGATCACTAACTTCACTTTTGAGAGAGCCAAGTTCAACAGCAGACTCATCTCTTTTTCCCTTTTCATCACCTTCTTTTACATCCGCTTTCTTGTGAGCATGAGGTGGTTTAGCTTTACCAGTGTCCCAACAACCTTCCATCGCTTTCTGTTTCAGCAAGCTTTCTTGCCGAGACATTACCATGCCTCTCAATTCCGATTCCAGTTGAGTCATGTTGCTTTCCATGACAGACTCATCATTCTCGTTGTAACCCTCTTCATTATTAAATCCAGATCCACTGTCTTGTAAAGAAGAAACATGGGTGTCCAACGTCTGTGGTATATCTGGGCGTTGGTCTGCTTCCTTTTGATCTCGAATTTCCAGTTCATTCTCGATCTTTTCCTTGTCAAATTGTGCATTTTCTAATTTACGTTTCATTTTTTCCAGACTGTGTTCAAGTTTCTGAACATTTTCTTTTTCTTGTTCAGCACATGCCTGAGCAGCTTCTAAGGCAATAGTAAGTTCTGAAACTTGTGATTGAAGTTTACTTAGGGAAGGATACATACTTTCTACTTCTTCCTTGGCTGCCTTTAATTCTTCATTGACTCTATCCAAATTGTTTCTCAACGAGAGCATTTCAAGCTCAAGAGACTTCTTTTCTGACACCGATGTTTCTAGTTGCTCGGTCAGAGTTTGAAGTTTTATTTCTAGTTCATTACTTTGCTCTGGTGATGTTTCAAAAAAGGATGCTGCTGGTTTAAAGGCATCAAATATTGAGGTAGAATGTGAAGGATGGCTCTGAGCGGAAATACCAGTTTCTTGATATGATGCCTTCGCAGGTGCATCAAAGACTTCAGTAACTTGATCTCTATCAGTTTGGAAGCTAAAGGTAGCTGCTGCTCCTGGGTCAGAAGCTCCCATTTGAAGCTGAATGAGGCGTCGCTGATAGTTTTCCACTTCAGCTGTCTTTTCAATTAGTTGTTGTTGAAGTTCTTTCTCCCGTGCTGAAGTTATTGAGGGGATTGCATCTGGTAACAGACCACTCCTCTCTATGTTTGTACTACTATGTGTTTCAGTTTTGTCTAGAAGTTCTTGTTGAAGATGAGAAATAGAACTGGCAGCATCTGCTAGTTGGTGTTGTAATTCTTCTGTTTCTTGCAATGACTTATCAAGCTGTAACTGAAGATCAGTACGGAGTTGAATTGATTCATTCAGTTGAAGATGCAAATTTGCAAGCTGATGTTGGAGATCCTCTCTTTCCTTCTCTGATTTCTCATGCAGCATATGTGTGTCAACACTTTGTTGAGATGTTTCATCTAATTGTCTTTGCAACACTTCACACCTCTGTGTTGAATTACCATAAGAAGCCTGTAATTCTGTGCATGTTAGCCTGACATCACTTAGCTCTTGCTCAGCCGTGAGCAGTTTTGATTTCCACATTTCACAATCTCCCATCAATTCCTCTATGTTGGATTTTAAGTCATGATTTGCTTGCATGGCATTACTAAGTTCTTGCTGGACTACATTACAGTGGTCAAAAATAGACTGGTATTTAGTTTGCAGGTCCTGAATTAAAGCATCTTTCTCACTTATTTGATCTTGAAGAGAGGATGTACTTTGAACAAGAGTATTAATCTGGCCATATGATTCATTGAGCATTGTTTCCAGACTTAATGATTTTTGACTCTCTTCCTGTATCTTTTGAGACAAATCCCACCGCTCTTTATTGAAATTGTTAACTTCATCTTCAAGTTTTACCTTTTCCCCTTCCTTTTGATCAAGAACAGCTCTCGCTTCAGAGAGAGAACTTTCTAGTGTCTCAATACTTTTTTCAGCATCAAAAAGTTTCCTTTGAATGAGAGAGTCACTCTCGGACACAATACTCTTAATTTTATTTTCCAGAGCAGCTGTGCGGTTTATGACCCTTGTCACAAGGTTTCTTAGTTCTGCAAACAATTTTCGGTCTGCATGGAGATCTGGTCTATTCTGGAGCCGTGCAACAATTTGACTATGTAGCAATTCAAATGAATAACCAAGCTCGTTCATTGTGTTGGCCTTCTCATCTTGCAAAATAGGAAGGACATCTATTGGTGAAGGGTAATTGGTTGAGGCACACAGATTTTCAATCTCACGTTGGAAACTCTCAGCCGATAGAAGAGATTGCAAATCCTGTGCTTCTTCAGTAACTTCCTCTGTATTAACAGTCTCATTTGCATACTGGAGCTTATTTTTCTCTTGCTCAAGCTGCTCATGAAGAATAGATACTTGATCTTGTTGTTCCTTCAACAATCTATCAAACTTTCCAAGTTCCTGTTCATAATTATCTACAGTCATAGTATGTTTATTCTGAACTTCGTCAAGAGTATTACTCTTTTCAGTCAAAAGAGCTTGAAGTTCCTCTTGTTTTTGCAACAGATCCAAACGTAGCTTCTTTTCCTTTGCAAGCTTAATCTTGGCCTGCTTTGTAAAGTTTTCAAGCTTATTGAGGGCTGCTTGTTTTTCTTCACTTTCTAAAGCAAGCTGCTTTTGAATTGAAGCAAGCTCTGTCTGCAACTCAACAAATTTAGCAATTTCCATTTGCTGGTCCAGCTCGGCATTACTACGACTCAAATTATCCAACATTGCTAACCTTTCATCAGCTAATGACTGTAGACTTTCTGCATGACTTTGCATTGCATCAAATTTAGCTTGAATTTCAATAAGAGCGGAAGTTTCAGTGCTTAACTCTTCCCTAAGATTGAGAATTTCTAACTCTCTTGAAGCCAGTGCTTCTGTTGCCTGACTCAGATTAGTATCTTTTTCAGACACTTCTATCTGCCATTTTTCCAAGATATCTTGTTTTTCTCTAACAAGTTGTTCAAACTCAATTTTGCTGCTCTGAAGCATGGTTTCATATTTGTTAGCTCTTTCTTCAAGTTCTTTATTGGCAACAGTCTTAACTTTCAGATTAACTGCTAATTTTTTAACCTTCTCTACTTGTGCTTTTAGCTTGCTTTCAAGACGAGCACATTCTTCTTTTTTCAGATCAAGTTCTCCTGAGGCTTCAATCAACCGCCTTTCAACTTCAGAAGCACTCTCTGCAAGTGATGGTGGCTGCGCTGCAGTGAATTGTACATCAGCTTGTCTGTATTGTGTCTTCAGACTTTCATTTTCATCTTCCAAATTTTTAAGGTGAGTCTGAAGAGCTGATGATTGTGCTTCTTGATCAAGTAAACGCTGACTGTAAGAATTGCAATTTTCACAGTCTTTTTCAGTGTTGTTAGCAGATGTTAACCTTTCAATTTTTTCTAGACTGGCTTGTACAATTGCCTGAAGTTCTTGAACTTGGGATTGTTTGTCAAGTACTGACTGCTCTAGGATATCTACTTTGTGCTTAAGTTTTTCTTCAAAAAGACTGAGTGCAGATGGTGTGTGCTCTTCAAGCACAGTTAGCTCATGCTGAATTAGAGGTGATTCGGTGTTAACTTGGACACAATATTGTTTCTCCAGATTTTCATATCGAGTTTCCCATTCCTTGATTGCACTTTGAGCCTCTTCCAACTGTTTTTCCAAATATAATGTTATATCGTCGGCCTTTGAGGAAAGTTCAGTGTTGGTGATCTGTTCTTTAAGGTTTTGAATTTCAAGATCCTTATCTTTCAGTTTGAGTTTCATATCAGCTATGTCCTGTTCAATGCTTTCATTAGATGACTGCTGCTCTTCCCATTCTACAAGCTTCATTTCAGCCTCAACCTTTTGGTTATGAAGTTCCAAATTGTGAGTTTGCAGTTCCTTTATCTTTTGCTCTTGAATAGCTGGAAAAAAAATAAAGGTTTACTTTTCAACGTGCATCAGTTTTAGTTCTTTAAAAGATTTAAAGGAAATTTTGTAGATAGAATTATGAGAGCACAAGTGGAGTTGGGGGTCACCTTAACAACATATATATCTTAAAGTATTGTAAAATAAAATTATGTACTTGTAGAAATGATTAGCATTAACAATGTTACATGTAAACATACACTATAAAAAACAGAATTGTCAACAAATATTAAACGCAGTTAGGTAGGTTAAAGATATTACCTGCACCAGCCCAGAGACACCAGACACCCATTAGTACCAACGAACCACATCCTCATAAATATCCTACCTGTGCTCTCTTCAATCTCAAGCAGAAGCAACTGTAGATTACCTTTCTCCTCCTCTAGTTCTGCAATGTGATTTTGAAGTTGAACCAATTCACCACTTAAATCAGATTCCTAAAGGAAAAAGAATGTATCAGAAACAGACTTTCACTGAATTTGACCCAACCGCAAGAAATGTGAATGTTTCACTACCTTTCTCAAACTATCTATTTGCTTGTTAAGTGTTTTAATCTTAGCCTTGTGTTCAGCTTTTAGTTTGACAGTAAGCTTATTAGCTTCAGTGAGAGCTTCTGATAATTCTTTTATTTTCAAATTGGCCTCCTCTAAACCTGTACTTGTTTTGGGGGTTTCATGGTATTTCTTCATTTCTTCAAGGAGCTCTGCATTTTTTGAAACTAGATCATTACGAGCAGTCTCAGCATCTTTAACATTTTGCTCTGCTTGACTGAGTCTGCAATTTTTTTACATGTACATTAATTTAAAAATTATTTTAATTAAAAAATAAGAAAAGCAGGTAGCATACACTTACTTTGTAGAGTTATTTTGAAGTTGTGTAGTTAGCTGTTCAATTTCAGCTTTCAAGCCAGCTTCAATTCTAACAAAATTTTCTTGCATCATCTGCATTTGCTGTCTTGTTTCTTCAAGCATGTCAACATTAGATCTCCCTTTGTAAATTTCAAAAAAAGAAAAGAAAAAAAAGAAGAAGAAGATAAAATAAATGGGATAAGCTTAGGAACATGACAAAATATGTAAAAGGGGCATACCCTAACCCTTGCAAAAGAGGACTTACATTTCTTTGACATATCTTCTGATAAGAGACTGATGGCTTGAGTTCTTGCTTCTATAACACAATCTTTTTCTTTCAAATTCTCTTGAAGCTCCAGAATAGTGTTTTGGAGTTCTGTGACGTGAGCTGACAAGTTAATTACTTCTTGCTCTTTCTCAAAAAGCTGAGAGGGCAGATCTCGGGGTTGTGTAACCTAATCCAAAGAAAAATTTCATTAATATTATAAAATACAGTATATTATTTAGTGTGCTAGATCTTAAGTGGGCTCAAGGATTTAAGAGAGTAAAATAAAGCTGGGAATCCTCACTTGAACTTCAGAGTTAGGTGTTAGAGGTGGTTCTTGTCCTGCTTGCAATTGCTGTATAGTGACATCTCTTTCCTCAAGATCATGTCGAAGTTGTTCTACCATAGCCTCCATGCTACGAGTGTCCTCTGAGAGTTCTAGGCCATGCCGTTCAAATCTGAGCCTGACAAGGGAAATACATAAAATGAAAGCTGATCGCTAGATACTAATTCACAATTAAACGGTCAGATTCATACCTATTCTGCTCAAGCTGTTCTCTCAAGATGTTAATTTTTCCTTTTGAAGCTGAATTGCTTGTTTGTTTTTTTCCAGGATTCTTGGGAGAACCGCTCTGTTCATTAGCAATTTTAGATTTTATATCATCTTTCTCATTAGTGGTGACATTTCGTTTGGATTTGGATGTGCGTGATTTAAGTAATGAGAGCTTAGATTTGAGGAGCTGGAACAATAAATGTAGTAGGTTTATAACACAATTTCTACTTATACAATTCAATTTTTAAGTTAAAAAGAAATTACAGACCTCATTCTGTTGCTCTTTGCTTGCAAGTTGGAGCTCATCTTGCTCCAATTTCTCTCGGAGCTGGGCGGCAAGTGTTCTTTGCTGTTCTATTTGCTCCCGCACATCCTCTGAATCAATAGGATAACTCTCAGGTTCTTCCATTGTTTGTATTTTTTCGTTAGGGTTTGATGCTGTTGAGCATGATAAGTTTTAACATGCTAGGCCTGAAAAAGTACAAAGATCATACATTTAAGAGGAGGATTTTAATTGTGTGTCTTAAAATATTGTGCAATATATTAATAATAACTGTGAAGTGTCCTCAAGCAGTACTATACTGTGCTGACAAGATGTTTTTGTGTCATATACTTCAAAAACAAAATTCGAATGTTAATCTTAAACTGATTGAAGACAAGACTACACATCGTGAGAAATAATATCATAGAAGAAATCATTTGACATGATCGAAACAATTTAACAAACCCACTGACATATCTAACATGGAATATGGGTCGATGAAAACATCTGGAACACTTTAGGTGTTGCAAAACCTTGTATACACCCTCAGGTTATGTTCATGGTGATACACGTCACAACTAGCAGATGTTCACAATTCACAGCCTTTTAAGAGGAAAAGACCCGCAGAGCCTCACATCCGGTTGTATCTCTTCCTGTTAATGTCAGCTGATGATGACGTCATGTTTTGTTTGATATCGTTTCGTTCGTTCGTGTTCGTGTGTGAGTTAGGCCCCTGGTGAAACGTAACAGCTCGGCGCTCGGGCTGTCATTGTGAGTCACAGTACGCCAATTGCGACGCTAGGGCAGAAATCCGACATGTTCCGTGCTAGCGCGATCGACAAACTACTCGGTATGATATGATCCTCTACAGTTTTCAAGTGTTAAAAGTGACCTTTCCGTCTACTTTTACACCCGCTGTTTTGAACAACTTTGGTTAAGGCCATGACTAGCAGCATTTTTTTAGAATTAATATTTTATTTCACCCAAAAACTGATTTCAGTAGTTTGCCCCTTTGTGTCAAGATATGCCATTTTTGTCTTCTACAATTTTATTTGACTGAATTTATCTTTGTTGGTAAATTGTTCAATGATGATTTAGTGTTTAATGTACTCTGTCTGTCATAATTTTTTATTTTACCTATGTTCTAGATAAAGCAACGGACCACTGTCAATTAGATCCCAACTATTCTACAATTCTTCAGATTTGTGATACTATCCGTCAAGGAGACTGCCAGTGAGTTCTAATCATGGAAATATACATAACTTTCTAGTGTTTGCTCCAAGATAAAGTTATCACCCCATTGTTTGCTGCTGCTCTTTTCTTTGTTTGATTTTCTAATTTTCTTGCAGACCCAAACAAGCCTTAGCAGCTATTACGAAGAAAATCACCCATGATAATCCTCATGTTGCAAATTTTGGATTACTGGTAAGTATGATTTCATTCCCTCAATAATTTCTAATGTTTTGTTCTTACATTTTTCATTCTCTATGTTGGCTATCTGAATAGGTTTTAGAGTCAGTCGTAAAGAATTGTGGAAGCCCAATTCACAATGAGGTTGGCACTATTCATTTTATGGAACAACTGCGAGAATTGCACAAGGCTTCCCCTCATGAAATTGTAAAAACTAAAATTCTTGAGCTTCTTCAAGCTTGGGCTTTTGCTTTTCGCAACACTCCTAAGTACCGTGCTGTGCAGGTGGGAAACCAACCATTTTGATACCTTTTCAATATTTCATGGTGTACTTTACATTATTTTATACCTCAATATTCTTTAGGACATAGTGACAATAATGAAGGCGGAAGGACACACATTTCCTCCTCTGAAAGAGAGTGATGCTATGTTCAAAGCTGAAACTGCTCCTGAGTGGGCAGAGGGAACTGTTTGTTTTAAGTGTCGGCAAGTCTTCAGCATGGTCACCCGCAAGGTAATCCCCTAAAGTAGTATTGTAAGAGTTTTAAATGTTGATTGATATTTTTTGTGTGTACTTTTTTTAATACTGTGAAATTTTAATTTGTTAGCATCACTGCAGAGCTTGTGGGCAAGTCTTTTGTGGCACTTGCTCCTCAAAAACTTCTCTTGTACCTAAATTTGGTATTGAAAAGGAAGTCCGTGTTTGTGATCAATGTTACCAGCAAATAAATAGGTAATTAATAATTACTAATTATTAGAAACATTTCTATCATGCTTCTGCTTTACCAATTGGTTTTCTCATTTTGTGTTTCAATTACAGTCGTGCTGCTCCTTCAGCCACCACTAAAGTTGAATCAGAGTTGCCTGCAGAGTATTTGAACAGCTCACTTGCACACCAAAGCCAAGTATGTTGGAAATGATACAATTAATGGCTTTAACAGTTGATTTGCAATCTTATTTATAGTTTGTATCTGGATTGTCATTCTAGGCTGCACCAAGGCGCACTGAGGATGAGCTTCGCGAAGAGGAAGAACTGCAGTTGGCAATCGCTCTTTCTCAGTCAGAGGCAGAAGAGAAAGAAAAACTGGTATGTTGCTTCTTTCTCTTATTTTGTTCTTGTTTTATTGTACTTTGGTCTTATTAAATTATTTTGCTAATCTTTCTATTTATTCAATAGAAAACAAAGTCTCCTCATCTTTCATCTCTGAGTTCCCATCTGTCTGCTGTTAAGGTACCTACTTAAAATTGTATTTTTTCAACCCTAAGTATTTTTTTGTATTTAAAAGATGACTTACATGACTTCCATTCTAAATTTAGTCTGAACCAGTCTTGCATGCTGAACAAGATCCTGAGATGGCAAGGTATTTAGATCGATCGTATTGGGATCAGAAGAATAAAGAAGAGACAAGTAAAGTGCCGTCGGCTCCATCTCATGTTAACTCATCCCCCTCTCCTCAACCTGCATCAAGCGCTCAGGTATTTTACTGTTGCCAACTAGGTGCTTAGGTACCTCTCTGTGTTTTATATTTACAATCAATTTTATCTTTTCAGAGCAATCACCAATTATCTAATACATCAGCTAAATCAAACACAAGTGCTACTCTTGTTAGCAATCCAACTCAAGTAGATGTTTCCCTGAAGCTTCAACAAAATGGAGTTACTGAAGATATTGAGATTGATGATTTTGTGAGCACTCTCAGGGGTCAAGTGGAAATTTTTGTTAACCGCATGAAATCTAATTCATCAAGGGGCCGAAGCATAGCAAATGATAGCTCAGTGCAAACTCTTTTCATGAACATCACTGCCATGCATTCTCGCCTTCTGCGATACATTCAACAGCAAGATGATAGTCGAGGTATATGTCAAATGACAGTTTGATAGTCCCTAAACCTGGATCCCAAATAGACACCTTTTAATGTATCAATCTATTTCTTTTAGTTCACTATGAAGGTTTGCAAGACAAATTGGCTCAGGTAAAGGATGCACGAGCAGCATTGGACGCACTTCGATTTGAGCATAGAGAGAAATTAAGGCAGCAGGCTGAAGAAGCTGAGAAATTGAGACAGATTCAAATGGCCCAGAAACTTGACATTATGCGTCAGAAAAAGCAAGAATATCTCCAGGTACTAAACCTCCTACTTTTCCTAGTAAAGTTCATAATGTTATTTGTTTTTCTTACTCTTTTAACTTGTATTCTGTTACATTTTATTAGTACCAGAGGCAACTTGCTCTGCAAAGGATACAGGAACAAGAGCGGGAAATGCAGATGCGCCAAGAACAGCAAAAGCAACAATATCTTATGGGTGGAGTACCTTACAACCGTTTCATGCCCCCTGGTCCTGGAGGTATGCCTCCTGGTGGTGTGCTTCCAGGAGGTCTTCCTTCTGGTCTGCCCCCATACTCAACAGGCCCCATGTACTCACAGCAAGCTCATCCATCTTACCTGGGCCATCAGGTTCCCTTTGCAGGGCACATACCTCAAGGTATGTTGGTGTAACAATAACAATTTTAATTTTGGAGAGCGTGACTACAACATTCCATTTCCTTGCATCAATCAGAGGAAAACAATTTACTCATGCTGGGTCAGTTCGTTTTTAGACTCAATGATATTCACTTTACCTTTTGCTTATTTTAGGAATGATGCATGGCTCTCACATGGGATCTAACCAAATGCCGTCAGCTGGAGCAGGAGGTCCTCAACATGGCCAAATGAGCCATGGAGGCCCACAACCTGGTCAACTAGGTCATGGAGGCCAACAACCTGGCCAAATGATTGGACCACAACACAATCAAATGGGTCCGGGAGTTCAACACGGCCAGATGGGTCCTGGAGGTCCTCATCCAGGTCAGATGGGTCCTGGAGGTCCTCATCCAGGCCAGATGGGTCCTGGAGGCCAACAGCCAGGCCAGATGGGTCCTGGAGGTCCTCAGCCAGG
>NW_026267330.1:538023-539343 GCF_000697945.3 Frankliniella occidentalis | reverse complement strand
AATAAAAGCAATAGCTTCAGCGATTTGAAGTGTCGAAAGTCCCGCTCTTCACGCGGCTTTTGTTTGTTGTCTGCTGCCGGCTCGGTTGGTGACTGACGGGATCGCTGATGAGTGGATGAGCTGTGATAAGTGACGGGGTCGCTGATGTCAGGAAGTGAGGGACCATTTCGGGCCAACCTTCGTCCGTTAGCCCCCCCCCCCCTTTTCTTCGCCGTCTCCTCAGCCACTCGTGCCGTGCAATCAGCGGCATTATCTTCCTCTCGACGACTCCCCTTTTAATTGCTTGTTTTCATCATCTTGGTCGCAGAGTGCGAAGCAGGATATGGGAGAGGCAAAGCCGAGGGCAAAGCGAGGAAAAGATATGTTACTGGACTCAGCGAGTTTATGGGTCTTTTGCTCTGGCTCTCGTATGCGTGCGACTTGTCGGCCGACACCCTTACATATACTTCCATACGCCATCGACGAGCAGCCCAGGAGGATCTCACAAATGCTCTGCAGGCCCTCTGGAACGTTGGGCCGTGGCCAAGCAAACTTTGTCGACGCCCTCGTAGGACTTCCCTTCCCTCGCCTCGCACAACCCTGCGGACGGGACAGAACCCTCGCCCACGCCCTGCTCGCGTTAGGTGACCCCTCGTGACCCGTTTCCCGTCCCTCCCTGCCTGGAACGGTCTACATAGCCGAACGCAAACCCCGCACATACTTCTGCTTTATTCATTTTTCAGTCTCCTTTTTTCCCCCGTCTATTTCCGGCCAAGTGACTTTCTTCCTCAACCTCCCCCTCCTGAATCGAATACGCGCTCTACTAGTTTTCCGTCGTTTCTCTTTTCCCTTCTCTTTCAGTGGCAAAGTAATATGGACTCGCAGGAGTGGGAGAAAGAAAGAGATAGAGACAGGGGGGGACGGGACGAGAGGTGAGGAGTGGGGAGCAGCATTCTTTCTATCGCGCGCACAAGAAAAGAAAGAAACAGCAGAGCGAAAAAAAAGAAACACGAAAGGAGCTGGACGCAATCCAGGCGAGCGCGATGTGTCGAAACACATGACCATGGAGCGGAGCATGGGCGGGCCCCGCGCGCCTCGCGTTCATCGCATCGCACAGCCTAAGCGTTTCCCCCGCCCCGCCCCGCCCTACCACCCACCACACCCCCACGACGACCCAGGCTGGAGGTGCACGCGGCGGTGCTGAACCTGGAGTAGTCCCCAGCCTGGGGAGCACACAGGCCCCGCCCCGACCCGGGCGGGTGTTCCGCTTGGCTCGCCAGCCCGACTACTCTCGGCACGGTCCATATCACCCTAACGCCGTCTTTCACTCGATGGAGGACG
>NW_026267330.1:533381-537973 GCF_000697945.3 Frankliniella occidentalis | reverse complement strand
CAGATGGGGCCTGGAGGTCCTCAGCCAGGGCAGATGGGGCCCGGAGGTCCTCAGCCAGGCCAGATGGGGCCTGGAGGTCCACAACCAGGCCAGATGGGGCCCGGAGGTCCTCAGCCAGGGCAGATGGGCCCTGGAGGTCCTCAGACCGGCCATATGGCTTCTGGACGGCCTATGGTTGGACCTCAAATGGGTCAGCTGGGACCCACAGCCCCTCAACATGCCCAAATGGTGCCCATGGGGATGCCCCAAACCGGTCAAATGTCTGGACCTCACATGGGAGGTATGGGCCATGTGCAAATGCAGCAAGGGCACAACCCAGAAGTTAAAAGAGAGAGTGAAGAACTAATATCTTTTGACTGAGTACGATCAACTTGAATATTAATTTAAAATTTTATGGATGCAGTTTTTATTATTATTGAGTAAATATAAACTGTTTATATGCTAAGTAAATTGTTCATTCCCTTATATTGATAATTTAAGTCAGTATATTGTAATTCTACTGTTTAGTTTGCTTGAAAGTCTTCTGTGCTTACAGCCAAGTAACATAAAACCCCCTTTCCTGGAATTTGGCGTGCAGATACATAAGCATGGCCATCCTTTGATTTTCGGCACATGAATGGGGCTGTAGGTCCAGGGGTAGGCAGTGTTGGCACTGCTGCAAGCACTTCTTTGCTCTGCAAATTGTTTCAAATATTGTATGTTTTATCATGTTTATAAAAAACAGGCTTTTTATTATATGTCTAAAATTAGATAATATGTATCTTTATTTTATTGTTTTTGTCTGTCTTTTTTAAAATTAACTTACAAGAGTTACTGCCAGGGGAGGAATATTTCCTTGATTTGGAGGGACATGAAAAGGAGACCTGAGGTGCCCTGCCCGCACCTGAATCCTTAATAGTTGGGCATAAGGGTTTACCAAAGTGCACTCTAAATCATTCAGTTTTGTTTCTAATGAAAGTCGTCGGACCCACTCCGCTAACCGAACACGATCTAAAGTTCAATGTTTAAGAAAAATGAAATCATTCATAAATATCTGAACACTAGATATATGAGAATATCATCTAGCCTCTTTGACTACTTTGAGAAAATTTTACCATAAGGAGAGTCTAGGGTTGGAGCATAATATGCAATTTCATGTAGAGCAGCTTGGAATTCTTCTCTGGGGGCTGGCATATTCCTTGATTTACTGCAGAGAGCAGACACAGATATTTTGTCTCACAAAAACTTTGAACAGTTTTCATATGCCTCTTCAATTCTCCTGGTTTCTAAAAGAGCTAAAAGAGACACAATTGATAAAGAAAAATGGGAGTGTTTTTGTTCATGCCATGGCAATAATGGTGCCTTTGTCCATCATTGTTGTGAGACTTACAAGGTAGTTATTCCTTTATCTATAATGAAAACAAAATATCACAAAATTTTTATTTTGAAAGAAAACCCAGTACGGTAGTTACTGTACTCAGTGGTTTATTGAGGTACTTCTAGTAGTACAAACCTATTGACAAATGGATACACTATCCAAGCTAGAGTTATTCAAGTACACCATAACCACAGAAGAATTATCTTATATAAAGTACAACTATTTTTCATTCTGTTCAAAGAACATAACTCGAATATAAGGGCATTTGAGAAGGTCAAGTAGAAAGTTGTCTTAACTGATATTCAGACTTACAGCATAATCATCAATACTAAAGAACAAAATGAAAACACCAAGGAATAGCAAGCTCATGTGGTTTTTCACTCTTAAACAACTAAAGGTAATACTTAAGAGGTACAATTTCATTACTTTGAGATAGAACTGTAACATCTATCTACCACAGTGATGATGCCTATAAACATAATATCACAAAATTACAGAATACATTATTTGTGATATTCATTCACCTGCAAGATTCCAATTCAGGAGGGATGGGTATCTTCTTTGATAAAGCAAAGGCTTTCAAAGCTTCATACTTTGCTTGAAGGGTTTGTAGTTCAATCCTCATTGCGTCATTATCCTCACTCATGAGTTCCATGTCCCGATACTCTTGGGATTTCTCAGTTTCCAATTCATCTTTCTGTTCAATTCTTTTTATTCGGCAACTGCAAATTTAGGAATAAAAAAATTAAAAAAAAAAAAATAGTTTTGTGTTTGAAAAGAAATTAATAGTTAAATCTAACATATTTTGAGAATGTAATTGTTTAGCAAACTGACCTTGCTGCATATCCACGATTTTTCAAAGTGCGTCGGCGTTGTTTCATTCGTACTATATCATCTCTTGATAGGCCCCGCAATTTGAGTTGTCGGTTCAGGTCTCTGACTGATATAGAAACGAGTTCATCATCACTAATGTCCAGCACTGGACCAGGTGACAGTGGAGCCTACGGAGTAAAAATTAAATATAATTGGCGCTATTAAATGATAAATTTGGTACACAAATTGAAGGTGGAGATCAAGTAAGCTTTATCTTTGATTCAAAGTTTAACAAATTATTTCTACCAATGTTTATTCAAATTGCATCCTTTCAATGAAGCAAAAGTTGTTATTAGTTTCCCACCTCTTCACATTCAACACCAAGGACTCCAGACCAAACCAAACAGATATATGTAAAGGGATGATAGAAAGTAGTTTAAAACAATGTCGTGGCTTGGCATGAGTTCAAGGTGTGTTAGTCAAATTTGATTCAAAGAGTGTTTACATGATTCTAACCTTACTCTTGCCACTGGGAAGCTGTGACGGCAATACCTGACTTCCATGAGAGGATCTTCTGTCACTTTTACGCCCTTCTAACGGCATTTTTCAAATATTTCGATGGTTTTTCTAGAAGACACGCAATAGATGGAAGCGTACCACGAAAATCTGTCAAGTCATCCTCACGGCCATCGATGTTGATGTTGATAGCAAGTTCCATCCATCCACCACCAGCAGACCAAGCAGACGATTTCGTCACAGCCATATAGATTCTTTTAAACTTTAGATTTCCAATCCTCTGTTCCCTGTTCCAATGTTTCACAGCAGTTGAGTTTTGTTTACAAACTTACGAGGATATTTAATTCAATCAACTTCAGGTATTCAAATTTCCATAGAACATTAATAGAGGAGGTCATTTTAAGTTTCCAATTTTGATTTCAGTTGCCTCAGTATCCATCTGTGTTAATCTTATCTTTCAAGTCGTTTGACGTACTGCACGTGATTGTGTCTAGGTTAATTCGTTGGGTGTGACTCATTGTGTGATAACCAACTTTATTGTATCGTTACTTAAATCTTTACTTAAAAAATAATAATTTTTTAAATAAATAAAGCTTTGGAACTAAAACATTCGAACTGTGTTTTCAAGGTTCTTGCTAACTGTTTATTGTTTACCTTAGTAATCAAAGAAGTGCAAAATATACATTTGTTTATCAATGCTTTATTTTATTACAGAAAGACCCATGAGCACAGAACTCTACTACTTCTTACTGGTTCTCATTATTCTCCCCGTGAACCTGTTCTTCAGTTTGTGGTCCTGGATTGGTTGGGAACTCTTCAGAAACAATTGAAGCCACTCACTGAATCGAAAATGAAACTGGCAGAGCTTGCTGGAGACGAAGCCTATGGAGACAAGTCCAGAACTTTTGTGTTTCAAGAGGAAGGCCATACCCTGGGCAATGCACTTCGATGCATTATTGTGCGATACCCAGAGGTAGTCTTTTGTGGATACACTGTGCCTCACCCAGCTGAAGCTAAGATGCACTTTCGAATTCAGACAAATGGAGCAAGGGCTGTGGACATTTTAAGGAGAGGGCTTGAAGATTTATCTAAAGTGTGTGATCATACAACTACTGTATTTCAAGAAAAAGTGACTGCCTTCAAAGCTGCCAACACATCATGATCTATTCTATCTGTACATTCTAGTCTCGGTGAATAAATTTTTCTAATTAAACCACCTAAAAATAAATTTATTGAAGAATTGATCGTGAAAGCAGATGATACCCCTAATGATCAGGTCTTGTTGTATTATTGAAGTAGGCAGATGGATGTGAATGTGGCAAATACTTTTTTAAGCAGAGGCCTGTAAATTACCACTTTACTGCCCAGTAAGAAAATGTTTTTTTTTTTTTAAAGAAACAAAACAAATTGGACGTCAAAGTCTTACGGTATCTAGTACTAATAAGTAGGGGGCTGTATGACACATTATTTCATGTCCTTTATTATTAGTTTCAGAAGAATGTTAAAACCAAAGCACTTATGTCTTATGTGCTACTGTGCAGGCGAACTAAAGTGCGTCAATGGTGCTGGTTGTCAGACCCCACACCACAGCTAAGCTGACGATGACCGGCTCGATCCGCACCCCGTCGTCACATTACGCCTAATGTGCGGCCACTTTGTGGCCGTTACCACGACAATTTGCACGGAGCTGGATAGCGCTGCGCAGTGCGCAGTCCCGCGCGGAAAGTCCCACCAAATGCGTCTGTTGCTCGTTCTCCTGCCCGGCCTGCTGTTGGCGGGGGCTACGGGGGAGGGATCGTCCCCTCCTCCCACCGAGGAGTCCTTTACTATAAATGCAAGCGTACAATTTTTATAGTTTTTCTAGTTATCGTCTTGTTTTTCTGATTTTTTTTTCTGTTTTTTTTTT
>NW_026267330.1:524180-525390 GCF_000697945.3 Frankliniella occidentalis | reverse complement strand
AAAATCTATACTTAAGAAAATCAAAAACGCGACAAAATGTCGACAAAAATATCAAAATGAACCCATTTTTTGGCGGGGTAGAACACGGCAGGGCCCGAGCTGTGCGGGGTTCTTATCTTCCCCGACACCCGCAGGACCCGCAGGACCCGCAGGACCCGCAGGACCCGTAGGACCAGGACCCATGTGTTCGCCCCGTAACGTCATTTAAGTTGGGTCAGGAGAAATTTGTGCAACCCCCGCGCGCGGGCGGGGGGTCAATTTGATGGAGTCTGGAAACTCTCCCGCGTCCTCTGTCTCCGCCCCCCTCGGCCGTCCGCGCGCACGGGTTCCCCCGGACCTTGCGCTGGCGACGGTACCCTGCCTTGCTGGCCTACCGTCCCCCCGTCCTCCGCTCGTGAATATTTCATGAGGCATTCTCCCCGTAACATCACCTCATATATGAAGGAAAGAGTTTGGCAAAGGTCTTCCTCCGCAGGGCGCGCGGGCACATTCAAAATGAAGAATACCCTCGGGTGGCGCTGCTGCTGCCCGCTGCCGTTGGACTCCGCCCGACCCGACCCGCAGCCAGCCAGCCAGCCCGAGGTCGTCAAGCCCTCCTTACACTAATGCAAAGTTTATATATTCCGCTGCAGAGCCTCCTTCTCTCTTTGAACAAATCGCCGACACGACACACTTTTCCCCCGCTGGTTTACGCTGAGCTGCTCGTTGCTCAGTCCCCGGGGCGCACATTGCCCGCGGTCTTTAAAGCCCGCCGCCCCGCCCCGCCCCGTACACTCTGCTTTGCAAATTGAATCTCTGCTGCCCTCCGCGGATAATGTCGTCCAAATTGCCTACCTCACAAACTTTCCCGCAGAGCGAGCCCCCGGCGGGGCGCTGCGTGGTGGGTGGCGGGGCGTGGCAGGGCGGGGAGGGGCGCGCCACTTGCGCGTCGGGATGAGGGTCGTCATGACGCCTCCCCCTTCCCCCGCCCCCTGCTGCTCCGCCCGCCCACGCCTCCCTACCGTGCCACACGAGAGCCTTCACTGCTCGTTTGCATCGGCTTTTAAAACGCTGCTTCAATCGCCGCCGCTTCCCCTTCTCGTCTCGCCGCGGGCGGCGCCGCGCCGGCAACCGGCTGATAAGGACCCACCAAGTTGGCCGTCGCTCGCGGCCTCTTCGTGACGATTGTTGAGTTTGCCCCCTCCCCCTCCCTCTCTTTTCTCTTCAACCC
>NW_026267330.1:521065-524130 GCF_000697945.3 Frankliniella occidentalis | reverse complement strand
CATACTCCCCCGCTCCGCCCCGCACCCTTTGCTGACTTTGTCTTTATCAACTTTGAAATGCCCTTCGCTCCCTCGCGCCGCCGAAGGATTCTCCCCCAAAAAACCACGCCAGCCGCCCTCCTTCCCTTCCCAATAAACAAAGAAGGTATTTTTAAAGCTCTCGGTCAGCGCAAGGTATGAGCGCCTGTCAGGCCCGGGGTAGGCAACCCGTGCGCCGACCTGCTCGACGGGTCTGCCTACCCTGCGCGTGGCAGGCGCTCTGCACTGCCGGCGACAGAGGCTTCATAAAAATCGGGCAAAATACCACGACAATTGATCTTCTTACAAACAGTTTTTATATTTAATATGATGCTTGTTTCTCAGTTTTGCACTTTTTATCAGCGAAATAAAGGGCCAGGATCTGACCGCAACCAAGCTGTTAACGTGCGAGAATGAGATGCAGAAAACTTTGTGGTGCCCAATTCGCTTGGCAAGACCTTTTTGTTGAGCAACGAGCATCGACTCCATTTGGCTTTGAAATAGCCTCCTCCCCCCTCCACCCCCGGGCCTTTCCCCCTCTTTCGCCCCTTTTCTTTACACCATTCACCATGACGTGGGAATAGAAGCAAAAGGAAAAACGTAATAGAAATCGAGCAAACAAATTTATCGCTGCTCACGCTTGATCGTTTGCGCTGGTGGCGGTTGCACTGGAAATGCCAATGTTACACGTGTTAAATTATCTGATGAACTCTCCTCACCTCTCATCGTGCCAGGGAGTGCATCACGAAATGTTATCTGATGACAGTACATCGCGACAACGTGTCACGTGTCGTGTTGCCAGTGCCGGTAGTGCAACAAATATATCTGAGTTTTACGAGAGACTTTGTTTGTCCTTGTCGTTAAGCTACTTTTTGAGATTTTGTAAATTTACAAAACTCTTTTGCACAAAATTTTCTTTGATTTATTTTGTTGTAATTTACAATTTTGAGTGTACTTGCATCAACATGGAATTATCCGAAGAGTAAAAATGGTCTGTCGTAAATTGATAACGCCGTCTCTGTAAACTGTAAATGCTGTAAATAACAACAAAATAAATTATAAAAAAACGAGAAAAACTGCCGGTGAAGTGGTTGGCCAAGGGGAGCGAGGCGCTTGGCCACTCGACGAAGCTTTTCATTTCATTTTCGCCGTGTCATTCTCGGCGAGACTGTTTCCCACTCGTGGCTCGGGCCCGGCCCGCAGCCCCGGAGCCCTGGGCGGCGCCACCGCAGCGCTGCATATTTAGCGCGATGGGGTTGCTGTGTGTGTTCCACGTTGCTGGCGCCTGGCGCCCGGCGCCGCCGAGTCAAGCCAACGCCACCGCGGCGCTACAGAATATTACCCCAATTCCCTCTGCGAAAATTAAATCGCTCTTTGGCCGGGCTATGGTTCATTTTTATTTTATGATCATGATTTTCGAACAACGTTGGTTCCGAGCTGCTTTAATGTGAGCGCAATTCGCGCATGGCGCAAAGTACTTTGTGTTTGTAAAATTATCAGCAGTGAGAAATATCCACTTTAAAAAAAAGGCATCGTAAAACCAACTTCTTACTTCTTTTTCCCAACGTTATTCCGACAGAAAATGACTGCATATTACGAGTCTCCGCGTCCGGCTCTCGGGGAGGAATTTGATTTCGATTAACGTGCGCGGCATTGTAGTTGCAGAGTAATCATGCTGTGGCATGCGAAAGAGAGAGAGAGAGAGAGAGAGAGAGAGAGAGAGAGAGAGAGAGAGAGAGAGAGAGAGAGAGAGAGAGCGCTCCGCCTGCCTGACGGCCCCGACGGCCCTGTCGGCGGCGCGCCGGTCCCGGCACAGCCATCCCACCACCCACCACCCGCCACGCGTAGGAATGGACACAGCGCAACAAAACCCGGGTGTGCCGAGGCCGAGGTGTGGCGTAGCGTAGCGTGCCCTGGGCGCGGCGGGGTGAGGTGGCTGGGCGTCGAGGTTTGTTTTCGGAGTGGTGTCCTGTATATAATTGCTTTTTGCTCCGTCTGTCACAAAGGGTTCCAGCTGGGCACCGGAGCGTGCTGTGGGAGGTCCTGGGGGTGTCCTGGGGGCCAACGGGCGGCACCCCGAGAGGTAGTTGAGTATGCAATGGGAGAGGGTTCAAGTGATGAATATAGAAAGTAAAAAAAAAAGTCATGGAAAAAGATAAGAGGGCAAGAGGGAGGGAGGGAGGTAGAGAGAGGCAGAAGCAGAAAGTCGGTAGAAAATAGAAGTGAAAAGAATGAGAAAGCCGGACTGCTGAAGCCGACTCGAGGACACAACCAGACCAGGCAGTTTCACCAGCACCACGGTGCAACGGTAGCTTACGTATCATTATGCAGACTCTCCCGTAGTTTTCCTATGCTACCCCCCTCCCCCCTGGACCTCTCTCAACCCCTTCCACCTTCTCCTGAGGCGTAAAGCAGAGGATACGTGATTTCCACACCCTATACTTTTTTCCCTCAGCGCGCGCCCCCTTCCCCTTTACTTTTCGTGGCCCCGGGCTGTAGGGTGGTACAGAATCCAACGGCCAGCAGCGGGCCCTCCCGTCCCTCCAGTCCGAGCCAGAGCACGTCCGGGTCACGTCCGTGCGTGCTTGTGCGTGTGTGTGTGCGCGCGCGCGCGCCAGTGGTGCCAAGCCCTGCCTCGGTGCTGCTGGCCTGGACAACTCAACAGGTGTTTCTTTTGCCGCTGCTCCACCGCTCTCCTCCTCCGCTTTGACAAGTGGTGCGTGGACACGCGAGGAGGAGGAGGATCGAGGAGAGCAAGTTCTGTCGTTGTGTTTCCCGCGGGGGCCGCTACGCGCGGCACGCCCCAGCGACACGCTCCGGCGACACGCCCCGCCCGCCCCTGCGGGCGGACGCTCCGGCGACACGCTCCCCGCCGCACGCCCGCGCACGTCCCGTATAGTAGTGGGTCACGCCCGGGCCGGCGTTATGGGGTACGACAGAGGCTGGTGCGGCCCGGGCTGGGCTGCGGGTGCGGCCCGGAAGTGCTTAAGATTCACCACACTGCTACGGGGCAAGCATCCCTGAAGCTCGCTATCTGCAACTCTGCT
>NW_026267330.1:517944-520965 GCF_000697945.3 Frankliniella occidentalis | reverse complement strand
CCTCCCCCACCCTAACCCTCTCTCAAATAACACCGACCAAGTACTTTAAGTCTTAGAGAAAGAGTAGAACGCTAAAACGTGCCGTTGTTAGTATCCCTCTCCTAAAAGTGTCCGGGACTAAGGACAGAGTGACAGGGTACACTGAGTCGTAAACGACTGTGATTGCATTTGGTAAGGAGAGAGAGAGGCGAGCGACGGCAGGGGTCCGGGTGGGGGTAGGAAAAGAGGGAGGGGGGAGGCGGGGAGAGGAGAACCTCATCGTCGGCGGCGCGGCGTCTCTCGAGCAGAGGAGCGAGCGTCTCGCTGACGACTCACAAATGGGTTTATTTACCACGAAAGATCTCTGACGGTGAGGCTTTCGCGCCACCGACTAAGGAGGAGGGGGCGAGGGACTCGCTATATTGAAACAGCCACAAAAGCGGAAAAAAAATCCTTTTTAAAAAAAAATAACTGTCGTTTATGCTACCACCGCGTTGATTGAAGCCCCTCCCACAAACCTCACCCCATTTTCAGAGGCGGCGAGAATCAGAATGAAGTGCCGAGTCAGCGAGAAAAACCATGATGTTAACTCTTCAAAGTTGATGTATGAAAACAACTCCGGAAAGCGCAATTTTCGATGCCTGATTCATTTGTGCCTTTTGACTTTGAAGCAAAACTACTATGCAGAAAAACAGCCAAAAGACCCTCCATGACAGTCTGTCATTTGCCGCCTCAGCGAGATAGGGGGGCGGGGCTTTCCATTACAATTCGGGAAGTCCTTTGACGGCGGTGACGCAACGAAATGAACAGTCTCAAAGGCGTGTTTTTGCTGTGCAAAGGGCCAGCTTGCGTAACAAGGGAAAGTGGGCACAGCCGTGTGAAGAAAGGCATCTAGATTTCTCCAATTTGTTTTCCTTCATGCAGCGGTGCGAGCGCCTGTCGGACGAGCGGTAGGCGACCCGCGGGCCGACGTGCGTAACGGGACTGCCTATCCCCGGGGTGCCAGGCGCTCCCCACACTACTAACTGCCCGCCCGAGGCGACTGTGAGGGTCATCACCGCTGTGCCGTAGTTCCTCGCCAAAAATAAAAGAAAGAGGAACATTTTGTTTTTGTTTCCGAAAGCCTTTGTTCTGCGCTCGTTTTATCAGCAAGGAAGCAGCAGCCGTGATAATAACAGCAGCAGGTAGTACATTTCCCTGCCATGTCTCTGCCGCTGTGCCGCGGCGCCCCGACGGCCCCAGAGGTCAGTCATTTGTCTGGCAGGCGCCGGGCCTGACGGCGGGGCCTGCAGGGGAGCACAATGGAGCTGCTCCGCGTCGTTGTAGAAGCAGCCAGTACAACAGTCACTCTCTCGCGGACGAAACACAAACAAAACTCTTGCCGTGTTTGTGTTTTCGCTTTATTTGCGAGCAAAAGTCATCACCGGCCAAAAAAAAAAAAAAAAAAAAAAAGTTGCACAGTATTGTCAGTTAAACGCAGGATAAAGAACTACGAAACCAATTTTGGGGCAAACGGGCGAGGGTTACGAAACAGAGGAAGCGCGCGGCAAGCGTGCTCCTTTTAATTAATTCCTCCGTGTTTCGGGGGCGGTAGGGAATCTGAACCAATTTCATGTACTAACACCACTTTGTTTTTAGACTTCTTTTTGGACGGTAAAAACGTAATACAAGGAAATGGAGAGAGGGAGAAAGAGAAAAACAGGAGAGGGCAAAAAAAATAAAAAAAATAGCAGGATGCTCCCGCAGGCCATGCTTGTTTACAAAATCCCCAAGTTTGGCCGCGGGAGTTACTTTGTTTCTACTTGCCCGGCGGGGCGGGCGGGTCCTGCGTGAGGAAGTAAGACGGACGGCACCCCGCCAACGCCACGCCACGCAACGCAACGTGGAAACTAACTACGTGGGAGCCAGTCGGTGTAATGTTGTACGGACGGAGAAGAACGACGATGCTGCTCTTTGCGTCGTCGTGCCACCAGTCACAGCAGAAGTTACACGCGAGAGATAGCGAGTGTGGAGCGGAGGGAGGGAGTGAGAGAGAGAGACGCAGGGAGAGAGACACAGGGGGAGAGAGAGAGAGAGAGAGAGAGAGAGAGAGAGAGAGAGAGAGAGAGCGCTCCGCCTGCCCGACGGCCCCGACGGCCCCGACGGCCCTGACGGCGGCGCGCCGGTCCCGGCACAGCCTCCCTCGGCCCAGGCGCGGCTCTGGCGGGACGCACCCGCCGGGCGCCGCCAGTCCTCTCCGAGCGCGCGCCCCGTGCACACAGGGGAGGGAGAAGGGGTGGACGGCCACGCACTCGCACCGCCGCCTCCGCGCGGCGCGACGTCCTTCGGCCCGAGCGAGTGCCGACAAACGGCGAGTGCCTGACTCTTTGGATTACACGCTCCTGCTCGTCACTTCGTCAACGAGACAACTTACTTAACGACGTGGTGCTCGTATAAAACTACACATGTGAGGTAAGCGCGCAGCGTCCCCCCTGCGCCCTGCGAGAAGTTTTTTTCGTTCGATTATTAACTTGATATTTGTTTGGTCAAGGCACTAGCACCACTTCTTTTTTATTATCGCTATGTTTAAAACCATTTTTTATTGGTTTACGCTTATTTACTATACACAATACGTAAAAAGGGCATAGCTGTCACTCGCCTAGAATTGTTATAGTGAAATTCGACATTTGGTCGTGAGCGGCAGCGGCTATGAGTTCTTTTCTTCCAATGAAAGCCCAAGAATTCTGTGCACTTAAGAGCAGTCGCCTAGAAAAGGCCACCGCTTGCGAATAAAACACGATCGAATCGAAAATGTAAATGTTGTCGCTCCAAATCGACATGGAGCGGGGCAGGGGCACATTATTTTTTCCCGAGCAGCCGCGTCACAGGCCGTCAGCCGGCTGCCACGCCCCGCCTCGCCCCGCCCCGCCAGCAGCTCGTCTCGGTCGCACGCGCCCTGAATGTCTGAGGAACCACATCGCTGCTGGGGCGGCCGCCTTTATAACTCCGGGACATACGTCTTCTGGAGTAGATCCGGCTGGCGTGGTCGTGTGGTGTGGTGGG
>NW_026267330.1:507779-514044 GCF_000697945.3 Frankliniella occidentalis | reverse complement strand
CGCGGCAGGGGAACGCGACGCGACACGTTCGAGTACAGCCCAGCGATTAGCTCGGTGTGATAGCAAGGGGACAATGTTTCATAAAAACAGGGTAAGTTTTTCGTTACGGTGCTGTAGTGGCGTTGCCGAGGTTTAACACTAAGAAGGGCCGTGTACGCACGTCGTCCCGACGCACTTGCAGCGCTGCCCGCTCTCACGGTGCCGGGCGGTGCACGCCCCGGCCGCCGCCGTCCTATGCCGTGCCCTCCGCGCCCCGCCCCGACCGAGGCCCCCGGCTGGCCGCGCGGATGGCGCATGGCGCCCAGCTGAGCGGTCGAGCGCGCGAGCATAAATTTAAATTTCAATCGTTGGATTACCGGTCGGTTGGCAGGCGAGCAGCGCCGGGCAGGCGGCCGCGGGGCAGCGCAGGGGCAGCTCCTCGACGCTCTTTATACCTCGTAATGAACTGATTCGCTGTCAGTTTGGTCCGGGCTGGCTCCGGGCTGGCCTCGGCATTGTGCGCAAAGCACACAAACAAACAAACACGACCACATGTTGCGCAGCAAGAGTGGTAGTGGTAGGCCTGATAAACTACGTTTTAACCAATCAACCAAATTTCAACAAACTTCGACGACGACAAAAAGTGAAATTTTAGAGGATTTTATGAATTGTAATTTTTATTGATGTACTATGAAAGCACGCGTTGAAAAACCTGGGCGTGTTTTAGACGCATTCGGCTCCAGAAAGTAGTCCGTTTCCCTCCGATTCAATCGGCAAGTTAGTGGAGCTCGGCGCCTGCGAGCATCGGGGTAGGCAACCCCACAGTACATGCATGTCCCGTAGGCAGGATGTTGCCCACCTACCAGGCGTTTTGAAAGCGTGCGGGCGAACGTTCGAAAACGGCGAATGACAGACGTACTTTCTGGATAATTCCTTGCAGGGTTTAAACTAGCCACGATTGCCATTTGGCCAGTATCAACCCTGCACCTAACGCCAAAAAAGTATTCCGCGATGAAACTGGAACCCAAAGAAAGAAAGAAACCACGACGAGCATAATTACCCTACTTCTTCATTGCATTGCCGGTCTGAATCCTTCCTCTCAAAACGGACCACACTTGGGTTATGTGCCAAATTTTTGTTCACTAAAATAAAATATGTCATATAGTTCCAGCATCCATTTCTCGCCTGCTGTACTCCAACCCTTTGGACCCGATAGCCAGTCGATGAGGGGGGCAACGCTCCGCGCACTCTGCCGCCACGCCCCGCTAACGTGGCGTGTGATCGCGCAGCGCACATGGCCATCGCGGGCCGGGCCTGCGACGGGCTCTGCTTGGCGGCGGCGCCGTCGTAAATAACGCGATGTATCGCCGCGCCCCACACCGCCCCGCCCCACCCGAGTGCACACTGCTTCATTACCAGCAGCGTCGCATGGCGGCGCCCGGGACAGCCAGGCGGCGCAACAGTCGCGCCAATTAACGCAGCAATTGACCAAATGACAGCAAATCGATTGGGCCGAGCTGTCGTCGGCGCAGTGGGGCGCGGTGGGGCGGGGTGTGGTGGGGTGGGGTGAGGTGAGGTGGGGCGTTCCTCTGGCGCGACTCGTCGCGCGCCTGACATATCGCGACGACGGCGACTCCTGCTCCTGGCCGCAGAGATGTTGCCGCCGCCGCCGCCGCCGCCGTGTGTCGTTCGCTGCTCCGTAATTGAAATTACGACCCCTGCAAGCCGCATTATAGAGCGGTGTGGACAAAAGGAAAGAAGTGAAGGAAAGGTGGGGGGAAGAGTTCAATATGTGAGGCCAAGGGGCCGCCCGTTTAGAAATACTCCAGTGCATTGCATAGCCCCTTTGCTCCTCTACTCGGGTACGCAGGGTACTCCTGTGCGGAGGGCCCCCATGCTGCGACCATAGGACTGGGAGAAGTGGTACTCGTGCAGCGTCGCGCTCGGGTACCGGGTACGTCACCGCCCCGAGCAGGCTCCTCCAGCTCCAGCAGGCGGCAGCGCAGGCTCCGGGTGCGGCTGTGGACCGGCGGGGCGTGGTGGCGGGGCGCGGCGCGGCGGCGGGGTACGGTGACTTTTGCCCTTCACCGGTCTCGTGGCGGTCGCGTTCCCACACTCGCGCGGGCCCCAGCCGGGGGGTAAGGAGGGGGGAGGGAAGGGAAAGGGGGGCTGGACGGTGGCGGGGCGGGTCGCTCCGCCGGATTAGACACCACCTCATTCGTTTGGGGTGGCCGTGGCGGTGCGGTGGTCGCCCGGAGCGGGGGGGTCCTAAGTCCCGACAACAAGCGAGGGACGACTTTGGTCGCTTTGCCCTCTTTTCGCGTGCGGCCCAGCCGGGGCCAGCCACTGGGAAATAAGCGTCGCCGCTGCTGCTCGACAAACCGAACACTGGGAAAACAAAGGTGCTTAGTACTACGTCGCATCCTTCCAGGGTTGTCGAAGAAATCTTGAGTTCATTGTCCTTCAGAGGCACGAAAGAGTCCTGCTAAAGGTGATAAAAATTAGTACCTTTTCGAATTTTAATGTCTTCGCAAGTATAGCGCTTCGGTTAAGAGTCGGCGGCGGCAGGCGCTATCGTGCCAGCAACGGGGTGCAGTCGATGGTGCAGTATAACTATATGTATACAAAATCAAAAGCCCATGGGTACTTGTAAAAGCTACAATGTATCTTCGCAGACATAATATTCGTGCGCACTTCGTGCGGATAACTGTCCATACATAAAATCGCACAAAGAACTTACTGTGCAAGGGCAGCGTAAAGTCGTGGACATAGCGGATGCATTACTGGGCAGTAAAATGGTCCAGCGTGTGGAGCGGGAGAGAGAGGCTGGGCTAGGGATTAATCTAACCCCCGTGTCGTCTGGCGCTGCGGGGTCGGGGCGTGGCGGGGCGTGTCGGGGCAGGGCGGGGCGGGTCGAGAATCATAAAGCCGATTGTATTACCGCCCCTGGCTGGACGATAGGGCACTAGGGCGCCAACCTCACTGTTGGCCGCCTGACCCGCCAGAGGCGGATACAAATCCATCTGAATGTCTGTGTCTATTTCCAACATTATACCGCATTATACTATATTTTTTTCGACTTGATTTACAGCAAGACCCGTCCGTTTGGTACCCGCACTACCAGCCTCCCGGGGGACAAGGATCCCCACCCACCCCCAACCCGACCCCATCCCCCAGCTCCGGAGTAGGATCTCCTGTCGATTTGGCAAACAAACTGGACGCGCCCGAACGCACAAAAACGCACCCGTGTCTCCGCCAAGCCCACCCATGCCCTGCGTTTGTGGTCAAGTCCCGACGCTGCTGGCCCCCTTCTCCATTCCGTCCCCACGAGGCCTGCTCCTGGTAGACTCCACAGAGGCCAGGGGCCGGGGGCCGTCGGGGGCCCAGCTGACCCCGTGCGGTTTCCGCCCACCGCCCCCTACACCAGCAGCACTGGCACCGGCGGCCTGGCGGCCGATGAGATTTCACTTCGGCCGGTCCACCTCGCCTGCCCTTCCCCCGGCGACGACCCGTAACTACAATTATTCCACTGGAAAACGGCAGCTGAATGCGGAAATAAAGCGAAAGGCTGTTTGCTCCAAATCGGCCACTAGATAAGAAAATACGCTTGAACTTGTTTTTCACATGTGTAACTGAGTTTAGGTGACCTTCAGAAGTTTTCGTTCCCATCATTTTTCCCGATGAATGAATGTGCGACGGGCCACATAGGGTATCTGTGCGGGGAGGAGGAGCAGGGATGCCTCCAAATTGGTGTTCGATCGAGGTGTATGTGCGTATTTTTGGACATCGCCTCCCCTGAAAACACAACAAGGGAAGTAAAAGGCCCTCAAGCCAGAGGTACATCGCCAAGATTTTCTTGCACCTTTGTCTAACTCGCCTCAAGTTCTATTCCTTTATACCCCAATCCGAGGGGTACTTCATTAAAATTTCGAGCGTACACATATTTCCCTGTTTCTGCCTGATTAATTGTCTTGATCCGTCTTGATCATTTTTTATGACATCATAGTTTATCTTCATTTTTTTCTTATTTTTATCGATTCTTTCTAATTTTTTTTTTTTTTTTAGTGAGTCGACTGAAGCAGTACCTTTTTCTAAAATTCCACTCGCGAGTCGTATCGTTTCCACTCGCCGCCGGCGTGCCCCCGGCAGGCCGTATGCCGCCGGAGCGGTTGTGCGAGCCATTAATAATTATTACCCGGTGTTTACCCCCGCCCCCTCCTCTTCCACCTCCGATCAGAAACATGGTGGGTGGAATGGGAGCGGGGAGGAGGGGCGGTTTGCACAAAAGGGCCGCAGCCCGCCGCCGTTCCAGACCTCCCCTTTTGCTCATACCTCTTTCCTTTTCCTGCCGTGGAGGCGGCGGGGGTTTTCAAACCTCATCGCGCCACTCTCCCCGCGCCGCCACCAAACACCTAGGGGGCGTTTTAATTTCCTCCCCGCTGACGCTGCCCTCGTTAGCCCTCCACCAGGCAGCAGCAGCATCAGCAGCAGGCAGAGAAACGAGGCCAAAGGCCAGGGCACTTTTATCAGCCATACTTTTTCTGTGGTGCGTCTCCGACGAAAAAAGAAAAATGTTTAAGTGGGATCTATGCATTATTGAACTCTCGTAAAGCTGAACACAGTCTGGCGGATCGTCCCGCGAGTCGCGCCTGAAGAATGTGAGCGATGCTGTCGTCAGGAGACACGAACAGAGAATGCTATTATTTATGATGAGACCGTCCGCTCGCCCGTCCACCGTACTTCCCGGCAGCATTCTTCGTCTCCGACACATTTATTATTTCAGCTCAGCAGCATGCCCCGCGCTGCTCCCAGTGAAGCGAGCAGAGCTGGATAAACGATGATGATCGCGTCGCTGCTACGCCGGAAATATAATTGAAGTCCCACCAACGAGAGGCAAAGGAACCGGAACCAATTATAGGACGATGCACTAACAACGCCTTGCGCGTGCTATTTCTTTTTGGAAGTGAGTTTGCAGGTTTTTTCCCGGGTATTATTATTGTGAGGCGCAACTGGAGAGAGGGAGGGAGGAAGGGAAGTGAGAAAGGGGCGGTGGGATAGGAGGATGATATGGGCGCTGAAATGAGAGTAACGAACCACGTACGTCTCCGCCTGACCGCGCATGATTGCCACTCGCCCATGATTTATATCTTTGCGCCAATTTGCGTCCACCCCCTTCCCACCCTACACCCCCCTCTCTGTCGCTCTCGTTCAGTGGGGTATGGGGTGCTCGCCCGCTGCCCGCTGCCCCACCTGCAGGTGCCTGCCTCTGCCTGGCTGGCAGCCGCCCTCCCGCACCGCACACCCCTCCTCCCGCTCTCTTGGCCAGATGCTGCTCTTAAGCCGCACTTTACGGCACTTTATACCAGCCGTTTGGACAGAGTCTCTGGCGGTTTTTGCGACGTAATACTCTGCAAATTTTGATGAGGGGGCGCGTTCTTGTCCCAGCGAGGCGAGGGAGGGGTGTTGGAGCACCGTCATCACCACGCCGCTCTCTATACCTTATCCCATCCTGCGGCCGCGCCTCTCTCGGCGCTAAAACCGCTCCGTCGGCTCGGTAAATACAGTTTATTAGTCGCTGAAGATGGCGGTGGCGGTGGTCGCGTTGGTGGCCTGCCCCTCCCCTCCCTTCCCCTCCCTGCCTCCTTCCTCTCTTCGGCGATTCCACGCCGCTGCTCTGCGGCCGATCGCTCAGCCAGTCAATTTCCCATTTTCGTCACCACCGGGCGGCCGTCGGCGGTAGCGCCGCCGTTGGCAGCGCACCGCGTAGCGCGTGGCTTACGGGGCTGATCCAGCCCTTCCCGCCCGCTCCTCACCACCACCACCAACCACCACCTTATGTATTACCACCTCCCCCTTCCCCACCGCCCACCGCCGTCCTCCTATAAGTAGTCACCATCACGCCGTGAAATTAATTCGTAACGCAACGCGCTGGGCCAAGTCGGTTGGGGGGAGAGGGGAGGGGGGGCAGGCACCAATAAGCACAGCTGCTCAATTTTGAAAATGAAAATGAGGTCGAGGCTTATGCCTCATGCCCTTTCTCAAACTTATTGAAAATGCTCAAACATACCTCACACACCGAACATTTACTCTCAAACTGCGATAAAAAATATACTAATGTGCCCTTTTCTTTTCTTTTTTCTTTTCTCGTCAACATAATTGCATTACTACAACAAAGACGCGTGGTGCGAAAAAAAAGATTGCGTTGAACGCCGCCCAGCGTCGGAGCGAAGTGAAGCTAGTGCGGTGGTGAGAGCGTCACACACTTTAGCAGGGAGAGAGAGAGAGG
>NW_026267330.1:502915-507729 GCF_000697945.3 Frankliniella occidentalis | reverse complement strand
TACTTTTTCTGTGGTGCGTCTCCGACGAAAAAAGAAAAATGTTTAAGTGCGGGATCTATGCATTATTGAACTCTCGTAAAGCTGAACACAGTCTGGCGGATCGTCCCGCGAGTCGCGCCTGGAGAATGTGAGCGATGCCGTCGTCAGGAGACACGAACAGAGAATGCTATTTTTTATGATGAGACCGTCCGCTCGCCCGTCCACCGTACTTCCCGGCAGCATTCTTCGTCTCCGACACATTTATTATTTCAGCTCAGCAGCATGCCCCGCGCTGCTCCCAGTGAAGCGAGCAGAGCTGGATAAACGATGATGATCGCGTCGCTGCTACGCCGGAAATATAATTGAAGTCCCACCAACGAGAGGCAAAGGAACCGGAACCAATTATAGGACGATGCACTAACAACGCCTTGCGCGTGCTATTTCTTTTTTGAAGTGAGTTTGAAAGTTTTTTTCCGGGTATTATTATTGTGAGGCGCAACTGGAGAGAGGGAGGGAGGAAGGGAAGTGAGAAAGGGGCGGTGGGATAGGAGGATGATATGGGCGCTGAAATGAGAGTAACGAACCACGTACGTCTCCGCCTGACCGCGCATGATTGCCACTCGCCCATGATTTATATCTTTGCGCCAATTTGCGTCCACCCCCTTCCCACCCTACACCCCCCCCCCCTCTCTCTGTGGCTCTTGTTCAGTGGGGTATGGGGTGCTCGCCCGCTGCCCGCTGCCCCACCTGCAGGTGCCTGCCTCTGCCTGGCTGGCAGCCGCCCTCCCGCACCGCACACCCCTCCTCCCGCTCTCTTGGCCAGATGCTGCTCTTAAGCCGCACTTTACGGCACTTTATACCAGCCGTTTGGACAGAGTCTCTGGCGGTTTTTGCGACGTAATACTCTGCAAATTTTGATGAGGGGGCGCGTTCTTGTCCCAGCGAGGCGAGGGAGGGGTGTTGGAGCACCGTCATCATCACGCCGCTTCTATACCTTATCCCATCCTGCGGCCGCGCCTCTCTCGGCGCTAAAACCGCTCCGTCGGCTCGGTAAATACAGTTTATTAGTCGCTGAAGATGGCGGTGGCGGTGGTCGCGTTGGTGGCCTGCCCCTCCCCTCCCTTCCCCTCCCTGCCTCCTTCCTCTCTTCGGCGATTCCACGCCGCTGCTCTGCGGCCGATCGCTCAGCCAGTCAATTTCCCATTTTCGTCACCACCGGGCGGCCGTCGGCGGTAGCGCCGCCGTTGGCAGCGCACCGCGTAGCGCGTGGCTTACGGGGCTGATCCAGCCCTTCCCGCCCGCTCCTCACCACCACCACCAACCACCACCTTATGTATTACCACCTCCCCCTTCCCCACCGCCCACCGCCGTCCTCCTATAAGTAGTCACCATCACGCCGTGAAATTAATTCGTAACGCAACGCGCTGGGCCAAGTCGGTTGGGGGGAGAGGGGAGGGGGGGCAGGCACCAATAAGCACAGCTGCTCAATTTTGAAAATGAAAATGAGGTCGAGGCTTATGCCTCATGCCCTTTCTCAAACTTATTGAAAATGCTCAAACATACCTCACACACCGAACATTTACTCTCAAACTGCGATAAAAAATATACTAGTGTGCCCTTTTCTATTCTTTTCTCGTCAACATACTCGCATTACTACAGCAAAGACGCGTGGTGCGAAAAAAAAAAGAAGATTGCGTTGAACGCCGCCCGGCGTCGGAGCGAAGTGAAGCTATACCTCATAGGGTATGGATGCGCGGTTTGGTGCGGTGGTGAGAGCGTCACACACTTTAGCAGGGAGAGAGAGAGAGGTTTGGTTGGTTGGCCCGCTGCTGCTCGCGCCTCGCTCTGGCTCTGTGGTGGACTGGACACGTCTGCCAAGAGACTCGCCGAGTAGGCAACCCTCCATAACTCAACCCCCCACCCCCTTTCAAAGGACGAAACGTCGGACCACTGCCTTCGCGGCTGTTGAATGCAAATCACACTCGCCACTCCTGTTGATGTTTATTCCCGCCGTGCATCTCGTCATATTCATGCCCACCGAAGCTAACCATTAAAAAAAGGGAAAGAACCGCGCTCTGGTTTCCGCAAACACCGCGGAGCTCAACGTCCCGCAAACGCATGCAGTTCACGACGACAACGGTGAATGGCAAAACAGAATATTTTTGTTCTGCGCGCGCGCCATTATTATTTGTTTGCTTTACAGACTCGCGACCGTAGCGTCACGTTGGAAAGCCGTACATTTGCAGGGCTGCCATGGCTTGTCCTAAAAAAAAAAACATCACAAGAATTGTAAAAAAACGCAGCTATCATAAATCCTAACAAATGATACAACTAGATTATTCGTATCAACTTGTCGGTGGTTGCAGAACCCTGACCTTTATTCAACAATAGATTAAAAGTTTTTTTTTTTCACGAGGGTAGTTGGTAGTTTTACGAAAAATGATGAAATCTCGGCTAACAATGCAATTTGGAAGAGCGACGGTGGATCCTGTTTTCGCGTGTAATGCTCCCATGTCCTGATGCACAAAGCGCCCAGAGCATCGCCGCCCCATCGCCCCGGCTCGCACTCCCAGTGGGATCATCCCCCCGCTCCCGCCCCTGCTCTCTCTCTCTCTCTCTCTCTCTCTCTCTCTCTCTCTCTCGAGCGCGCTGTTTCGTGTCGCGGCGGCGGGAAGGAGAACCTCTCCATTAGCGGAGAGCGAGTGGGTTGGGCCCGGCTGGCTCCGGCATGGCTCCAGAGGAGGGCGGGCTCCGGGGCTGGAGCGCTGGAGCGTAGGCGTGACGGGGGAATAGAAAGCAAGGGCAGGTAGCTGTCGGGCGGCCACTCAGCTCCACCGCTCTTTGGCTTTCTTTCTCCCCCTCCCCCAAACTCTCCCCTGCTCTACCGTTTTCTTTGTCTTTGCCGTTTTGCGCGTAGGCGCCCATATTTTAAATATTCCGCTTTGAGAAGTAGGCTACGTCAGCGCTCGAACCTGCTGATTATTGGCTCGATACTCACAAAATTCGTAGCGCGACTCGACCATTTATTGAAATGTTTTTTAAGGAGAGCGCCGCCGGGGGTGCATCGGCCGAAGTTATCGTCGGCAGCGTTGCGGTAGGCGTCTGGCCCCCGAGGAAAGTGAGAGCACATAAAGTGTCCGGGGCTCCGGGATTGGCACGACTCGAACGACGCGGCGTGGCGTGGCGGGGCGGGGCGAGGTGGGGCCGGGCGTGGCGAGGCTGGCCGAGGGCGTTATGCGTTTACGAGGCTGACCCGTAAAACGGTCCCCATGGTGAGCAGGCCCGCTCAATCGCCAAAGGGCTGCCCGCCATCCGCCATCCCCGGTCCGGCTCCGGGGGGAGGGAGAGCGGGTGTCAAACTCGTGATGGATACGCGGGCCGCCCTGCCAGGACAAGAGGCCTTCGTCACGAGCGGCGCCGGGTCTGTTGTTATGTCTACGGCCGGACCGGAGCCACCGCGGGGGCGCAGAGCGGTGCAAAAGTGATTCGGATCGGACCGGACGGGATCACACGGGCAACAGTGTAGGGTGGGGGAGGTGAGCGGCTGCGTGCAACTGCAACACCTTGTAGCTTGGTGTGGTCAGTGTTGGGACCGCCGGCGGCCCCAACAACACTGACCCCTCTGCCCCAAACTAGTGTTACTACCCATGCTGCTGTTGTTGCTCTTGTCGTCGGTGGGGTTGGGCATACCGTCGGATAACGAGTTGGAGTTTGCACCGTGTCAACCCCCCAAGTCCAGGAGTCTATCCCCCCCCCCCTTTTCCATCTCCTCGGGCGACGGGGTGCTTTTCAGGCTGATCACGGGAGCGTTCGTAATCGGCAGATGAAAGGAAGGTGGGTCGAGGATGCAGAGACGCAGTCGCCGGCGGAATCCTAGTTCTGGACCAGTCTGAATGCCGCCCCCGCTCCCTCCCCTCCCTCCACCTGTCTGCAAGTCATCGCGGGGGGCCAATAGTAAGGAAAGGTGGTGGGGAGCGAGGCAAGATCTGGGGCAAGTAGACTTGATTCGGAAAATGAATTCTTACATCACAAAATTTCTAAATATGTCAGTCATTGTTTGAAAGTCATTATTTTACCACATTTTAAGTAAAATCTTACGTCAAGCAGCTCCTTATACGTATTTTTAGAAAGGTAAATGCGACCAAATAAATATAGGATCGTTGGTAGTAAAAATTGGCGTTCGCGTTCGTCGAGAAAAATCTCTCGGATCTTTGCTTTGCTGGGTTCCTCTTTCCACCTATGGCGCGATGGTGCGCGGACGACGTCATGTTTGATGTTTGGTGAGCGTATATGGGTCTAGGTGTGTGTGCGTTTGTAAGTGTTAGTGTGCGCGCGCGCGCGCGCGTGTGTGTGTGTGTGTGTTTGCGCGCTTGTTTCGCGCAGCCCGCCCCGCATCCACTCGTTATGTGGGATTCGATATATCGGAGGTGCCCCTCGTTTTCGTCTTGGCGCCGCCGCCGCTCAGCCTCTTCCCACCCGCTTTTTCTCTTTTTATACGCCCTTGAGCAATGCCGAGCGGAGACACGTCGGCAAAC
Organism: Frankliniella occidentalis; assembly: GCF_000697945.3. Lineage (NCBI taxonomy): Eukaryota > Metazoa > Arthropoda > Insecta > Thysanoptera > Thripidae > Frankliniella > Frankliniella occidentalis. Next base: position 503,215 of record NW_026267330.1, on the reverse strand, counting down.
TGAACGTGCTAACTTAGGCGGATTTGTACTCGTCTTGTTCTTGCAACAAGAAAAACCAGAAAAACATATTGCGTACGATTTCGAGTACCAAGAAGAGACCGCGGTTCTTCCGTTCTTCTGCAAAGGATTTCGCTCAAATGTGGGACAGAAACAGGTAGAAGGGGGGGGGGGCGGAGGGGAAGCACGACGCAAAGGAGCCGCCTTCGTGAGTGGAACAGCTATCCGCTCTGATTCCAAACCAACGGCGTAGCGAGAGAGAAAACACTCCTCTTTCCCCCCTTGTCTCGCATCCGCATCCAC
>NW_026267330.1:501613-502255 GCF_000697945.3 Frankliniella occidentalis | reverse complement strand
CCACCCCCAGCCCCAGCAGAAACAGGATGGCGCGGGCGGCTCGGAGCTGCGCGCTGGAGGGTTGCCCGCCGGGGGCGTCGGCGGCGTCACTCCGGGCGGCGCAAATTGGCTCACCCCAGCTTTTAAACCGGATGAGAGCTTAAGCCTCCCCTTTCGCTCTCCACAACAAAATAACGACCGATTGTGACGTGCCTTGCATTAGCATTATTTGCACGTCACAGCTCGGCGTCGCTCGGCGTCCACTCCACGTCCCCATCGCAGCGTATCGATCATTCGCTCTCAGTCAGCCGAGCTATTAGTCATATTTTTGAGTAGTTCAGCTATCAGAGAAAAAATAATAGCAGGTATGGAACATGCGAGTCACTCATTGGCTGCCAACACAAACCTGATGGCAAGTTCAGCATAGCGCCTGGTAGGTAGGCAACATCCTGCCTGCAGTGCACGCGTGTATTGCGGGCTGGCCTACCCCGAGTCTGGCAGGCGGTCGAGCTGCCGTAAATTGCGATTTGCAGGATACAAATCTGACATAAGGAAAAGAAAAACTGGCCGTACTTTCTGGACGATCCCTCGTCTGAAACCTTTATGTATTTTCCTCTCGATTTTGCCTCTATGACGAAGATGAACCACACCTGGCATGGCCCC
>NW_026267330.1:498643-500505 GCF_000697945.3 Frankliniella occidentalis | reverse complement strand
CCGTCCGCCCCCCCCCTCTACCCTCCCCCTCCTGCTCCGCACCACACCTCGCCCGACAGCTGACGGCCGGCCGCGACCGACCGCGCAGCGCGCAGAGAGCAAATGAGACGCCTGACGAAATAAAATGAAAAATAAAATATGCAAGGGAGCTTAAGAAAGACTTTCTCTCGTGTTTTCCGGGTGTAAAAAATTCATGGCTTAATTGGGCACGCTTCTTCCTCGCGGGGTGGGTTGTGGAAGGGGGATGAGGGTGGGGGTAGCGGCTTAGCTAGTCCCTGCCCTGCCGCGTCGTCGGTGACCCTCATTTTAAGGATGCGAAAACTTGACGCAAATCCTAACGCCGGCGTGGTAAAAGGCGTCGGTCTCAGACGGCGGCAATCGAGAAGCAGCCCAGCAGCTGTTCCCAGGTGCCGAAGTTGTGCCGTCTCAGTCGTAAGAATTCGCGTCCGAATAAATTAAAATAAAACTGCAGAGGAAATATGCCTTGAAAGGCATCATAAATAAGTAATACAAAGGAAAACCAAGGTAAATATGCAGAAGAAATACAATTTATTTACCGGAGAGAACAAAAGATTGCTTTCAGAATACTGCAAATGGTATAGTAACGTTTTTTTAAATACAGATTTAAAATTGTTGTCGCCGTGAAACAAATGAACCTAATAGACACACATCGGTCGTACGTAAATATACAAAAACAAATAACACCTCGAACGTCACGGACACGGACCTAAACCCGCCCCCTCAGTCGGTGAGGCATGAGCCGTTTTGGCTTTCGGCGCAACAGGTTATTCAAAATGCACTTGAGAGATATTGGTCAATAAGGTGGCCCCGGGTGGTATGGAGTCATCAGCGGCTCGCCGGCCCCCAGCAGCGTGGCGTCCAGGCGAGTCTGCCACACCATCACCGCCTCCTGGGCCTCGAGGAGGGCCCCCTTGGCCAGGCGCCGGGCGTCGTCGACAGAGATCAGGGTGTGGCCCCTGCCGGTGCACGCGGCGGCAGGCACCCAGCAGTCGGAGCACCACGACCACCTGCAAGAGCGATAGGGGACCGCTGAGAGGCTGGGGTTTCCTCTTGAGCACGCTGCTCTTGCACCAGACAAAGGGACACAGCTTACCGATCACTGGCACCGGCCCGCGCTCCCTTCTGCCGTGGCTGGTAGTCGCCGCTGCCGTCCGATGACGCCGCAGGTCGCTTCTTGGCTCGGGGCATCGTGTGGTAGAAACAAGGCACCTGAAAAAAATTAAAAAATTAAGAAACTCAGAATTTTGTTGTTGAGATAGTGTGTTCCGTTTTATGCATGTCATTGTACAAATTAAAAAAAAAAACAAACACAGACACATTATAAAAACATTTGAGTCTTTCTGTATCAAGGGAAAGGTGAGTTGACAGCATGGTGCCCACCAGAAGAAAAAATTGAGGGCAGATAGAAGCCGTAAGATGAAAAACTTTCTGAGCCAAAATCTTAGCCCCCTAGCTTTTCATGAGGGAAGGGTTGGTCCCAGGGGCTTACCAATATGCACAGTCCATCAGTAGAGAGTTGAGATCACAGGGGATTGGCTGCCAACACAAACCTGATGGCAAGTTCAGCATAGCGCCTGGTTGGTAGGCAACATCTCGCCTGCAATGTACGCGTGTATTGCGGGCTGGCCTACCCCGAGTCTTGCAGGCGGTCGAGCTGCCGTAAATTGCAATTTGCAGAATACAAATCTGACATAAGGAAAATAAAAACCGGCCGTACTTTCTGGGCGATCCCTCGTCTGAAACCTATATGTATTTTCCTCTCGATTTTGCCTCTATGACGAAGATGAACCACACCTGGCATGGCCCCCTTGTGTGGTGTTTGGCCCCTCCGCCCGCCACAT
>NW_026267330.1:495471-498593 GCF_000697945.3 Frankliniella occidentalis | reverse complement strand
TTCTGAGGTGCCATGAAATAAAAGTTAATTATCAAATTACTTGTAAACAATTGATACAAATTAGTATTTTAAAAGAAAACAAAGCTATTAGTGGGCTGTGAAGCATAGGAAAGAAATGAGTTACTTATTTGTCAAACTGAGATTTTCATGCTTTAACATAGTATAGGAAAGTTTGCTTCCATCCACAGGAAGGGTGGGGATATTTTCACCACGGTGGAAGATAAATAAGTTTGAGATTTAAGCGTAATTGACTTGAACGATCGTTGTCATTTACCAAAATGGAGTTAGTCAACTCATCACAACAGCCATCAAAATTCAACGGAACAAAATGAACTCATAGCAATTGGCTCTTTTTGATGTAAATGTCTGTTAAAGTTAAGTTGCCTTCTCTATTTATTTGCACAAAACAGAATTATTGAAATTTTCACAGATGGTCAAACACCACAGAACAACCGTTTAACATTACATTTCATGTTGGAACCGACATCTTTTCATATTTTTAATACCTGATACTAACCAATGAGTGTTCTGTGAGTAGTTTCGTTGATATTATAACTTATTATTTTATTCTAGGCACTATGTCACAACATAACCTATAACATAAATGTGCTTCTTAAAAAATAAGGCTCATCTATTAATACTGGCAGGAAAATGTAACGGGTAATCTACGCAATACGAAGTGAATCTTAAAAGTCAACAATACCGCGCGAAAAATTACGAAACACTTGATTTCTTGCTCTAGAAACGTCTAGAAATAACTTCGAAATCTGCCGCTACAAGATGTAAACATGACATTTTCGTCTGCCCGTGCCGGTAATGAAAAATTGATCTCTGGTGCTAGCGGGCTTGCCTACTCCCCTCCGTCCTCCGTCTGCACGTATGGCTTATATACACACGAGTAGTAACAGGAGTGATTCACATGGTCCATTCCAGACACGACACATCCTCCATCCTCTGAAAACACATCCCTGCGCTTCGGAGAGCATTACAAACGACCTACCTTCTTAGCTGTGAAGTTGCGCGGAGAAGGGACGTTTGATGCCTGCTGGAGCTGGACCTCGACTGCGGGGTGCGGAGTGCTTGCTGCTGACTGAATGCGGAGGCCTGAGGAGGTTTCAACCCGCCCTAGCCCTGGCCTACCCAGGATGAGCCGCAGCTGCAGTAACGGCGATGGCGAACTCACACCGAGAGCCGGACAGGCACGAAGGGTCGCCGTCGCGGACCTGGTCTTTCCGGCCGTCCGGGGCGTCAACACCAGCCCCACAATGCGCGGGGGTGGGGGTGGGGGCGATGCTGTGCGGCCAAGGCCGTGCTTGTAGGCCGTGCCGGTTGCGCGGGGGGTTGCGCGGGGCTACGCTTGCGATCGTCTTACAAGAGCTGTTTTCGCATGGAAGTGGATGAACCTGCAGGCACAGCACGGCCTGGCCACACAACATCGCCTACACAGCATTGCCTCTCGTTCACCATTCATTGGGTGGGCAGAGCGCAGCTCCAAAAAGAACCCCCAAAATGGAATCAGATTAAAAAAGAATTTTCTTAAAATGTACCACATGGATTAATACCAAAGGAAACTATGAAAAGTATACATAAAAATACACTTTATTTAGCGTAAAAACAAATAAAAACACACTTTTAAAAATACTGCACAGAAGTAGTCATGTTTTTCCAGACTGATTGGAAATTGAAGTTACTAGACAAACAGACACGTCGGAGATATATTAAAACAAAATATTCTGCCTTCTCACGAACCACGGCCGTAGCAGATGAGATTACCAAACCACCTCGAACGGTACTGACCTAAATCTGCCCACGCCCTCCCCCAGGAGCAGTAGCAGTAGCCGATTAAGCTTTCGGCGCAGGTTTCGGCACTTCAAAATACATGGCAGAGATTCTGGTAGATGATATGTTTCCATCAATTTCGTCGTCCCAGTTGTGCCAGGGTTCATGAGCTTTGCCATGCGTTCGCAGATCTCCGAGGCCGGCCGTCACCTGTCCGAGAATGCGGTCGTTGCGTTGGGACTTCTGGACAACCACAGCGCGGGCATACACGTCGAAGGTGTTGGACTGGGGGCAGATGAGGATCGTGCCTGGAGGGAGCGTCTGCCCCACCACACACTGGGAGAGCTTGTGCAGAACCGGCTGTATCCGCTTGGTGTTCAGGACACCTTGCGCGGCAAGGGCCGATGACTCGTCTGCCTCCGGGTAGCACTCGAGGTTATCGTCGTCTTCATCCTTGCTCTTCATGGCGGCGATGATGGACTTCTTTTCCTTCTCGTTGAGGCCGCCGTCGACGACGAGCTTGATTGTCAACGTAGCCCCTTCCATATAATCAGTATCGTCGTCTATTCCGTCCACTTCAGCCTTGAGGATGAGCGTCTCGCCCGACTTCAAGGTAGCGTCCAGACGAGCCTGGCACCGATTAAGCGCAGCCTGTGCCTCAGCGAAGGCCTCCCTGGCCGTGCGCTGTGCATCGCTGGTAGAGATCAGGGTGTGTCCCTTATCGGAACACTCGCCGGCGGCGGCGGGCGCCCAGCACTCGGAGCACCACGACGGCCTGCAAAACAACAAGGGACCACAGTGAGGTGAGCTAGCATCATTCTTGCGAGGCTTGGGGTTCCTCGCAACCAAACTGCTCTTGCACCGAGACTCACGGATCACTGGCGCCTCTCGCCGCAACTTTGGCACTGGCAACTCTGGCACTGGCCCGCGCTCCCTTCTGCGGTGGCTGATCCCCGCTGCCGTCCGCTGTCGCAGCAGGCCGCTTCCTTGCTCGGGGCATCGTGCGGTGCAAAAGCAACCAACGACACAAACCTGCGCAAAAATAAAAATAAGTACAAACAGTTAAGAAATTGAGCTAGTTTTGTTGAGACCAGACTACCTGAGATGAGTCGGTGAGCCACAAGCCGCAGAAGGGGGAGAACAGGACGAGCACGTTGGGGTCAGCGCTGGCCGCCGTCGCCGAACTGGTTCCTTCCGGCCGTCCACGTCCTGACCCGAGTTGGTCTTGCACCTAGGGTCGCAGCGCAGCGCCTAGCTGCCCAGGTTGTGAAGCAACTGCACGGTTGAGCTCTCGCACGTCACTGTAAAAAACCACGAACTTTCCGTTAAAAATATAGAATTAA
>NW_026267330.1:494768-495367 GCF_000697945.3 Frankliniella occidentalis | reverse complement strand
AAAAAATTCTTTTCAAAATACTGCATAGTACATGGTAATGTTTTTCTAGACAGACTTGAAATTATTGTCAAAGAACAAAAGAATACATTTTTCTAAACAGATTTGAAATTATTGTCAAAGAACATAAGAATACTTTTCAATGTACTGCATAGTAATAATTCTTTTATACACAGATCTGAAATTATTGTCGCCGAGGGACAGTTGAAGCTAATTTACAAACATGTCAGTCGGATAGGAACATAATATATTTAAACCAAACAGAACAAAACAAAAAATCAAAAACAAAACAAAAAAAGGGTTCAATCTTTCCTACAGATAAGTGTGTAAATAAGGCATCTTAATCTTCCTATTTCACGAACAGCATTCGATGCGAACCACGTCGATCGACACGGGCCTAAACGCGTCGCCCGCGCCCGCGCCCCCTCCCCCTCCGAGCAGCCTGAACAGGGGCTTTGACTGTCTTGGCTTTCCGCGCCACAGGTTCGGGCGATTCAAAATGAATTCCATCGATGTTGGTGGATACGTTGCTTCCAGGATAGTCGCCGGTCTCGTCGTCGTTGGGGTTCAGGCGGTTCCGGGGGTGGCCATGCGTTCGCAAG
>NW_026267330.1:487188-489159 GCF_000697945.3 Frankliniella occidentalis | reverse complement strand
GTGGTGGTGGAGGTGGTGGTGGAGTGGTGGTGGAGGTGGAGGTGGAGTGGAGGTGGTGGTGGAGGTGGTGGTGGAGTGGTGGTGGAGGTGGAGGTGGAGGTGGTGGTGGAGTGGAGGTGGTTGCGAAGCCGGTACGGTTGACGTTATACGAGCCGGGTCGAGCCACTCGGGGGGTTAACGACAACGGGGATACAACGGTCCGTCGAACGGCAAGAGGAAGGGGTGCGCACGACCGGCAGCAGCCCGCCCCGCCTCACAACCGCCCGAGGGCTGGTCCCTCTCCCTTGTCTCGTCACGCGCCCGCCCGCCCACTCCCTCCTGTCCTCGGTAAGGCGTGCGTACAACTGGAAACGTGTTTACTAACGACCACGGCAAGCGCGGGGGTAGCGAGCGAGGTGCGCATATATATGTAATTTACCGCCCATTTTCCCTTCCCCCTCTCTATAAATCCGTTGGTAAGTGACGTCGTAGGCGACGTCGGGGGGCTGCTTGTCGTGCTTGTCCCTCTGCTACTGCGGACGTGGGCGGAGGTCTGGGAAGGATGGAGCGGCACGCGAGGACGTCGTTTGCCCTCGCAGTAGCGAGAGCGATGTGTGTGCGCGCGAGCGACGGAGGGGGGTGGGGGTGGGGGATAATATGATTGGGACCGCGACGTGACTCACTGAAAATACTGGCAAAATATTGTGCGAACAGCTTTCCAGAGAGGTAAGTAAGGTTAAGGAACCCCGTGGGGACGCAGGCAGAGGCGCGGAGGAGAGGGGCCAGAGCAAGCCGAGGGGAGGGGGGGGGGGCAATTATTGGCGCCAAGATGTTCCGCTGTGTATGCGGGGCGTTCTCTTCTATTTAGAACCATGATAGTGTCGGCAAAGTGGTGGGACGGGCATAAGAAACGAGCGCGACAGAGAGCGGGAGAGTGAGAGGGAGAGAGGGAGAAATAGCGGGAGGGAAAGCCACCGGTACCGCTCCTCACCGCCTCCTCTCTAAAGTCAACAGCAATCTCTTGGAAACGAGATCTGCGCCCCGGCCCCGGCGCGCCTCGGGGTGCCACCACCTCCGCCTCTCCGCGCCCTCGGCCTCCCGCACCGCCGCCCTCCTGTAATCCGACACGCGCTCGCATTGCCTCCAAAGGAACTCTTTCCGGCGGCGTCCTCACTTTGCAAGAATAATCCCGGCGGGGACCCGGAGGACCTTCTGGCCGCGGCATGAGGAGGAGGAGAAGGATGCGCAAAAAATAAAACCTGAGGGGCGGCCGAGGTTCGCCCGTTGTTTTGTTTCGCGTAGCAAGTTGACGAAATTAAATTAAAACGAGAGGGTAATTGCACACATTTCTCGGAACAGGCGAACCTGCTCCTAATGGCTCTACGAGCCGCCTAAGAGCAGAGCTTGTCGTACTTTTTTTGGTCTTTCGTTTTTCTAGTTATTTTCCTGGCCGGGGGGGGGGGGGGTGAAACTACCCCTACGCCCGCCTTTCCCACGGGTGCAATCTGTCGTGAGTGGGCGAGCAGGGCGAGGAGACCCGGCCCGCCGCCGGGCCGCGCTGGACTATCGGCGGTCCACTCCGGCCCGTCGTCCGGCTCGGTACGGCTCTGCATCCCTTAACACCCGGCGGCGTTCGATCGGGCGTGGACGGTTACCCCGCCCCACCCCCCGAGCTCTCTGGCCTCTGGTGTCATGCATATTTTATCGGACAACTCCATCTCTGTCTGCGAGAAGTCCCCTCTCCTCTTGCCGCCGCCCGGGGACTCCGGCCAAAGCGGCGCGCCGTCGGGCCAGGCCGGAGGGGAGGGGGGGGGGAAACCATCAAAAAAGTCTCCTCCCTCATTTTCCCCCGAAAGCCTCTCGGAAAGCTCTCCCAGAGCCGCGCTTACGGTGGCGCCGCCGACCCTCTGCTGCAGGCCGCCGTCGTCGCCGCCGTCTCCACGGCGACCTCCTCCTCCTCCACCGTCGCTTCGCCCCGCACAGCGACCCCCC
>NW_026267330.1:482129-487138 GCF_000697945.3 Frankliniella occidentalis | reverse complement strand
CATCGATGTTGGTGGATACGTTGCTTCCAGGATAGTCGCCGGTCTCGTCGTCGTTGGGGTTCAGGCGGTTCCGGGGGTGGCCATGCGTTCGCAAGGTATCATCCAGTCCGTCAGTCACCTGCCCGAGAATGTGGTCCCCGGACGTGGCAACCAGGTCGCGGTCATAGATTTCGTAGACGTCAGACGAGATGAGGACCGTGCCCGCGGGAAGCTTCTGCCCCACCGCACACTGGGCGAGCTTCGGCAGCAGCGGCTCGATGCGCTCGCTGTCCAGGTTGCCTTGCGCGGCGAGGGCCGACTGGTCCACCGCCGGGTAGCACTCGAGGCCACCCTCGCCATCCTCTCCCATCAGGGCGGCGACGACGGCCTCCTTCTCCTTCTTGGTGAGGCCGCCGATGACGTTGAGCTTGATGGTCAACGTCCCCCCGGCGATACAGGAGTCCTCCTCTACCGCGGGGACTTTGACCTTGAGGATGAGCGACTCGCCGGCCCCCAACGTGGCGTCCAGACGATCCTGACACTTCTTGAGCGCATTCCGCGCCTTGTCGAAGGCCTCCTTCGCCGTGCGCCGTGCATCGACGGCAGAGATGAGGCGGTGTCCCTTCCCGGCACATCCGCGGGCGGCGCGCGCCCAGCAGTTGGAGCACCACGTCGGCCTGCAAAAGCAACAAGGGGCCAGAGTGAGCAAACACTGCCAGCCTTGGGAAGCTGAGGCTCCTTTCCACCACAGTGCTCTATCGCAGTGGCCAAGGGCAAAAGACTTACCACTGGGAGCGGGCGCCGGCGGATGGCGCACGGACCCAAGTCATTGTGCGGTGCAGCAGCAAGAAGCGACACAAACCTGAGAAAATAAAAATAAATGACGATGGTTAATTTTTGGGGAGAACTAGCAAGTTCACTTTGCAAACGTCTGCGTAAATAATAGCGGTTATCTCATACACACCCACTGAAAAACTACATAAATGCAGTTTTTGAAGTTAGCATGTACAAAACTGTGCATGTGTAAATTTCAGTGCAAATATTTGTGCTTAACTTATCCTGTTCTGTCCGTGCATATGCTACAGAATACATACAAACGACATGCGTTGCAAGTTTTGATTTGAAATGAACTCTTGCATTCACAGCCGACGCGGCCATGAAACTACCCCAGCAGCAGCGTCATTGGGACTCAGTTCCGCCGCCTGTCAGCGCAGTGCGCCAGGCTTGCTTTATTCGAGTTGCAAAGTGCTTGCCCTGCAATGCCATTACTGCACCGCAACGAGAAATATGCGCCTTTGCACCGACCAAATCCGAACTTTATTAATTTTGTTCGTCTCCGATTGGATTATACATGCAATAAAACTAAGAAAGAATATTTTTTTTTTTTTTTTTAAAAAGAAGAAATTGACAAAGGCATTATCAGGAGGCCGAAATAAGCGCGACCGGGCAGTCGCTTTGAAACGACGCACGTTGGACGACGGACGTTATCCGCAAACGTAAAGCGGGCTTCATTATTTCGCTGTTACTGGATGCCGTCTCCAAACGACTCCTCGTTGTCGCCCTCACCGCGTCGAGCGGCGCGGCGGCGGGGCGCGCAGTCTGTCACGCGAGGGCTTAACGACACCGCGCCTAACGACCCCATCAGCAGCGCTTACGTTAGACCCTAAGCGGGTCTGATGGGGCCTAAGCGGGCCTATGAGCGTGTGTTGTTGGCGCAGTGCCGGTGGTGGCGGCGGCCAGGTGCGCAGCCCGGAGAGGGGACAGAGACACACAGAGAGAGAGAGAGAGAGAGAGAGAGAGAGAGAGAGAGAGAGAGCAAAGGGGCACGCAAATAGGCTGGATAGACAGGTTCATCGCCCTCGGGGGAAATATGCAGTCCGGCCCGAGAGCTGGGGCCGCGTGGACCGGACCGCTGCTCTGGCCCCCCCCCCGCTCTCTCTCTAACTCCGAACCCGCCGGCGCGACAGTGTAATTGCTTTGGCCTACAGAGAGCCACGCCCACTTCCGGCCAGCAGCAGCCAGCAGCAGGGGGCTAACTTCCTCAAAAGTCGTGTACGTCCGGTTCCGGTTGCGCTCGCGCGCGCCCCGTGGTGGCAGCCCGCCCGAGCCCGCCGCCCGGACGACCCCTGCCGCGCAGCAGAATCCGCTGCTGGACCCCCTTCCCTCCCTCCCCCCACCGCTTTACGCCCTTGGGCCGCATAGTCGCCCGAGGAGCTGTTGGCCGAGTGCACGCCGCCGATAACGCGCCCAGCAGCAGCAGCAGCAGCAGCAGCAGCAGCAGCAGCAGCAGCAGCAGCGGCGAGGGAGGACTCGAGCCTCTACACCCGCCCCGCCCCGCCCCCAGGACACCACACACACAAGCGACACCATACTCCCTAACTTGCCATTCAAATCAGCAGGCGAGGCAGGCCCGGGGCTCTTTGGCGTCTCTCTCACCCCCCCCCCTCCCTCCTCCACATCCGAAATAGTTTCAAAGGGCGGGCGGCCTCACACCAACGCGTAGCAGCAATCCGAGGAGGAAGTACGACGCGGATGAAGAGCGCCACATCATGCGATTGAACGAAAACTTTTCGCGCCTCCCCCGGCGACACCCCGCCCCGCAGGCCGGAGACGAAATCGCGAGCGAAATAGGATAGGAAATGGAAATCTTGTGCTCAACGACACCGTTTTTCAAGTGTGCGTACATAAAAGAGCCCCCCCCCCTTTTTGTCCGCGGAAAAGACCATGTTTTGGACGTTATCTCGACGCGATCCGGTGGAACCGGAACGGGAGAGTAACTGGAGTGGCGGTGAGTGGAGCTGGATGCTGCCCTCCTCTCATTAGCAGAGTCATGGGTACAACACAAAGGGGACACGAGAAGGGTGGAAAGGGCCCCCCTACAGAAAGCGTACCGAACGAATCAAAGCGAAATTCCTGCTGAGCAGAATGCGCCGCTGATTGGCGGACCGGCGAGGCTATGGCTTTGATGTCGTATGGAAACCGGTTTACGCCTTTGAGAAGATTACACTCTAAATGTCCTAGGACAATTTTGTAACTAGCAGCGGACTTCTGTGTGCGTTACTAGTTGAGATACAATATTGCAATAACAGCAACTCACATTTGTTGACTAGCAAGTTACAATATTGTACATATGGTGAACTCATTTATGCACACAGAAGTCCGATGCTAGTATCCTACAAAAATTGTCGATGACATTTAGAGCGGACGACGTCGAGGCACGATTCTGCGACCTCTCATTTGTGACGCAGTATCCACTTGTTACACCGAGTGGGCCAGTTTCCACCAAAACCCCTGCCCCGGTGCCACGCCGGTGCCGGTGCCGGTGAGCAACCCTACCGCGAGAATCACCGCGTGCCGTCAAACACACAACGCTGTGGGCGGGGGGAGGCGCGCGCCCACCGGCGCACCTGCAACAACAGCACACAGCGGCCGCATACATACGCCCAATGCTCGTTTGCCGAACTAATTGAAGCGTAAAGTTTGCGGACCAAACCAAACCAAACCTAGCGCGCATGCTCTCTGCTATGAGAACTATACCAGGTAGCACGGGGTAGGGGCGGCAACACGTAGTAGGTGGAGGGGTGCAGAAGAACGACCCCACCCCCACCCGGCTCCGCGAGGAGGGTAGCAGTGATACAATAACTCAGATCCACACGCCATTACCTCGCCGCCAAGTCAGGAAGCAGTGTGTGGCAGTCGACTCCTCGCCCAGTTTCGAGCTCTCGACGCTTGGAGTTACGGCTCGAGCTTATTTGGTCTGTAGTTCATGCAAGCGAGGACCCTGGCTGGTTCATGTCCATGTTCGTGATCGTAGTATAAATGGAAGGTTTTCCGGAAGTAGCTGCTGTGTGGATCCATTATAGCGGCGACAGAAAGGCCGCACCCCATTATGTCGCCCAGCGCCTAGCCATAACCATTACTTGCAAACTGGTTGTTCTGTACTGGAATAACATTCGACACTACAAATTTACTGTAATAAATGCCAGCGGAAAAGAGGTTTACAAAAAAAATAAATTAATGAAACCTACAGGCCCGGTACGATGAAATTGTCCTGCCCTCGTGTTTTCCGCAGCAGGGCACACTCTCCTGCTTGCGCTCGAATTTATTGTACCCCGTATCTCCCGCCTGTCAGTATCATCAACCGCACGCTGGAGGTCGGGACCCTCTCCCCCCTCCCCCCACACCTGAAAGGATAAGGACAAAAGCAACAACAACACCGCTGCTTTCACCTGCCAATAATATGTCATCCGACTGACGCTCCCATCCACCACACCAACCCCACCCCTGCTGAGGCGTAGAAGTGGGAGGTGCTCTCCGCCAGCAGGCGTGTAAGGAAGGGGCCACATGTCTAGCGGAGCGGAGCGCCCAGCGCGGCGGGGCTGAACGTCGTGATGGTGACAATATCGGGTGGTGCTGCAGCAGGCGGCAGCAGGGCAGGCCGACCAGGAAAAGGGGCTGGCCGCGTTGTCATCCCGGCCCCTCTGACGTCGGCTGCTCGCCGGCTGCTGCTGAGCCCCGGGATCTCCCCCTCCCCCCCTCCTCCGACCCCCGCCACCTCAACAACGGCGGCAGCGGTAACCCTGCGGATCAACATGGGAAATTGGCATTCCCTCCCGCCCCACCGCCCTCCCCTCGCCCGCGGTCTCTCATCCTCCTTCTCTTCTCCGGTCAGCGCTGACCCAGACACACGACGGGGCCCTCTCCTGCAGGCGGCGACCATAACAGCGTTAGAGAGCGGGAGAGAGAGAGAAAGAGCGGGGAAAAAGGGAGAGCAGAGAAGAGAGATGCATGGGATGAGATAGGCTTGTCCAAGCTGGCGTGAGCGATCGGCCAGAGGTCAGGGGAGTGAGAGGGAGAAGGAGCAGTGAGAGGGAGGTGGAGTGAGAGGGAGGGAGAGTGGGAGGGAGAGTGAGAGGGAGAGTGAGAGGGAGGGAGAGTGAGAGGGAGGTGGAGCAGTGAGAGGGAGGTGGAGCAGTGAGAGGGAGGTGGAGCAGTGAGAGGGAGGTGGAGCAGTGAGAGGGAGGTGGAGC
>NW_026267330.1:467139-475480 GCF_000697945.3 Frankliniella occidentalis | reverse complement strand
TCCTCGTGCGAGAGTGGGGCAGGTGGGAGGTGGGAAGAGGGGCGTGTGGGGGAGCGTGGCGGGGCGTAGTGGCCTGGAAATACCACCCGCGCCACAACACAGAGCCGCCAGTGAGATTGATGTCGTCGGAGCCCAGTCCGGTCAGCCCATCGGCTGCTGCTGCAGGGCGCGGGCGGGAAGGGAAGACCAGAGGCCCGGGTCCAATGAGACAGAGAGCCGGGAGGAGCGGAGGCGACACGAGGAGGAGGCGTGACGGAGTACTTCTCGAGGGAACGGGAAAGACAAGGCCCCCGTGGAGTAAGTCCTGCAGACCATGGGCCACCGCCGTAAGCAAAAGTATTTTTGTATATAAAACAAGATGAGAATAGTTTGTGCACACGATAGCAAGTCCCGGGCGTGTTAGACCGGACCGGACCTATGGTTCGTGGTTCGCCGCCCATCCTGGGTCAGCCTCGTGTTTGAGCGGAGCCTGTCTTGTTACCGAGGGATTGGTTCCGACCCTTCTATACTAGTACGAGCTCGCGCGCGTGTAGGTGAGTGTAGGAGTGTGTGCGTGCGTGTGTGTGTGTGTGTGTGTGTGTGTGTGTGTGTGTGTGTGTATTTTAGAGGATGAGTGAGTGTGAGTGCGCGTGGTGGAGCCGACCCACCGAATCGAATGGATTCCCCCGTAACAAGCATGCGTAGTCGAACCCACCTACCCCCATCAGGTTATCCGGACAGCGCTGGCCTTACTCGACGGGAAAAAAAGACAATTGGGAAAAAGGGGGGGGGGGAATAAAATGCATGTTTTAAAAATGCCGATCTGGCCCCCTTTGACACCATGCTCCTGCTCCTCCTCGCCCCTTTCCACGACAAAGACCACGATGCCTTGTTGGGTTGAGCATGCCACCGCAGCCCAGTGCACTTCGGTGCACGCACACGTGCACAACACACGCACACGTGCACAACACACGCACACACACACTGAGTGCACGTAATCGGCCGAGTGGTCCTGCACTTACGCCCTGCTGTGCTGATATGAACTGCACCCGGCCCGGCGAACACCCATTTCGCGTAATGGAGGGAGAGAGAGAGGCTCGGGTGTTGCACAGAGATGGCCTACATGAAGGGGGAGAGGAGGAGAGGAGGAGGGGAGGGAGGAAAGGGGGTGGGGGTAGAGGAGGAGGACAGAAGGAGAGTGGGGGTCAATACCGCCACTTCCCCTCGTTTTGTCCAGACGGCTGTATCGGCTCTAGAAGCCACCGGGCGCTGCATTTGGCCCCTTCAGCTAGCCCGATAACTTATTGCCAAAGTGTTTTGTTTTCAACCTGAGCACCAAACCGAACGCCCCGCCCGTCCCCGACTCAAAGAGAAGGCGTGACGGCCTTGGGCGATCAGCGGGCCAACGGTGATCAACCACGTAAGCGTACGCGTGTCCCGGGGTCCCGTGCCACCCCTTTGCCTCCGCCAGCAGCGCCAAACGCCGCTCGGGTCCGCCTGGCGCCGCGCCGCGTGGCAGACAAACTGCTGACCGGACCGAGTCGAGGGTCGCGCCGCTGCCAAGTCCCAGGGCTAAAGGTGTAGAGCGGGGTGGGTCGGTCCTGGCTGTCCTCCTGTGGGGGGGGGGGGCATCCTCTCTCGACCGGGGGCTTGACGAGAGTGAGTAGGAGGCGGCGTGCTTAGAGGTCAGTAAGGGCGGGTGTGGTGTGGAGGTTGATTCGAGGTGATGTAGGGTTAAAGACAACAAGCAGCCAAGGGGTGTACAGATATAGGGGCGGGTGTTGTTGTACAGCACAATGTATACACAGGCTGGCGGCGCCGCCGCCCTGGCGCCGGAGTTAACAAGGTACCCGTCGCCGCCGTCGCGCGCCGTCAGTGTGCATCGACGACGACGGTAATTATTTCTCCGAAACGCCGCGCCGGGACCCAAAACACTCAGACAGTCCGGGGTGTGGCGGCGGCGCGGTGCGGCGGGGCGAGGCGCGGTCGTTAGACCCCCACCCGCGGGGGCCCACCACACCACGGCGCGCGGCGCGCAGCAGAGCAGAGCAGCGAGGCGAGGCCCGCGGGGTGGGAGATTACGAGAAGACGAAGACGGAGCCGCCGCGGAGCGGGTGTAATGCCCTCGCGGGGATAAGGCGACTTAACCCACCCGGGCCGAATCCAATCTCCACGCCGACGACTCCTGCCGCTCTGGCGGACGAGATTGCCGTCCGCGGCTTGCACGGCACGTCTCTCACCTCAAAGCCGGCGCGCCCGCCCCTTGCTCCCCTACACCGCCATGGACAACTCGGTCCACAGCCTCACTCCGCCTCCGCCCCGGGCGCCGGCGGCCGGGCTGGGAACGTAAGCCAGCCGGCGGCGGACAAGCAGCTTGCGGACAAGTACGCACTGGGGCCCCGGGGGCGCTGTCCCTTACCAAAGCACACGAGGCCGGAGCTCAGGAGGGGGACGGCCAAAGCCTTCCGCCGCCGTCCACCACGGTGTGACGCCCCCTGGTGCCCTAGCTCCTCCAAGTCCCCCCTCCCCCCGTCCCTCACCGTTACAGAAAAACTCAAGGCAGAAAGAGGCAGCTCTTTCCCCTCTCCCTTGCTGCCCGAGTGGGCCGTAATACGAGTTCCCTGGAGGACCATACAACAGACCCTACGCTGACCGGGGAGAGCGCTCCGTCTCCCCTTAGCAGGCAAATGACGACGGAGGGCAAAGTTTCTCTCTCTTTCTCTCTCGCTCCTGCGGGCGCGCTGCTGCCGCTGCCCGAGCACCAGGCCTCCAACCACCGCCCATATCGCAGCCCCACTGCTCCACTTGCAAAGTCAACGGTCACACAACTTTCTCGGATATACACAAGACGAGCACCCCATCCCCCCTCCCCCGCGACGTCGGGTCCAACTGCCTAGCTGGCCTTGCCCCCTTCTACCCGCACAAGGCCGCCGCCGCCGCCCTCATCCGCTCGCGGAGCAGCCCTTATCTCTCGCTCTATCTCTCTCCCTCCTTATTAGTCTCTGTGGCTTTATTCCGCATAGAAAAAACACACAGAGGGAACAAAAAATAACACTCAAACCATTGCCGTGGATCTCCAAGAAAGAAATATATGGAGAACGAAAAGCGACTTGCTCATGCGCTGGGAACTATGGGCGACGCCGACCTCGACCCGGGCGGGGGTCAGGGCGGGGCGTCGTGGCCGCGCGTCGGCCCGGGGTCAGCCACCACCACAGCGCTGCCCTGCCGGTGGCAGCTGCGGCTGCAGCTACCTAACCCCAGGTGGGAGACACGCTCACACGGAAACTTTGTGGTCCTTGTTCTTGTGGTGCGCCGCTTGCGCCGCCGACGACAACCACACCACACCGCACAGCAGAGCGCTCTAACGCGCACGACGGAGCTTATCAAGTTTCACTTACTACTTCTTGGCCTGCTCGGGGCGTGCGGTGCGGCGCGGCAGGGGAAGCACCAGCAAAGACTTCTGCCTGCCTGACGCCCGCCGCCCGCCTCAGTTTCGCAGTTGTCGCCGGCCAGCAAGTGAGGGGTGGGGGGGGGGGGGGGGGAGAGGAAAGGGAGGCTCCTGCCTCTGTCACTCTGTCTCTCTCGCACTCGGGCGGCGGCCCCTCATCTCGAGAGCCCCACCCCACCCTCGTCTGTATAACGCGCGGCATTACGAGAACCCTTGTGGCGAAAAAGCCCAGCCCGACGGTCCGCCGGTCCCAGCGCCCAGCCGTCAAAAGAGCGGAGGGAAGTGCCTGTTTGCTCAAGCAACACGCCTCATGTAGTGCCCTTTCGTATGTCGGCAGGCCGCGCGTCCCCGGGACCGCCGCCGCCGCAGCAGCAGCAGCGCAGAGACGCCGTTTTCCTGGTACGGCCATTCAAGAGGACCCGCCGTTTGTAAGTAGCAAAGACTGGAACAACGTCAATAAACTCGAGCGTGCGCGGCTGTTACTTTCGACTGCTTTCGCTCGCCCCTGTGAAGCTTCAAGGATTTCTGGGCCGGTCGTAACGTTGAACCCCTTTTTGCCTGTCAACAGGACGACACGGCCGCACCATGCCGGTCGGGGGGCGAGTTTCCGGGAAGGTCGGCATCTACTCCAACGTCAGGCGGAGTGAGTGCGATTGCAATTGCGAGTCCCGCCCCCGCCTGAATAAATTGACCGCGTCCCCACCACCCCCCATCGGTCTGATTGGCCGGTCTGGGACAGCCAGACAGCACGTCGGCGGGAGCCAGCCAGACCCCGGCCCGCCGGTCGCGGTCGAGCCAATTTCGGCTCCTATCAAAACTTGTATCAATAATTTTTGTTTCCAGTATAATAGAGTTTTGGTATTGAAAAAAAAAACTCTCTAACCCCCACACACACAGACGAAAAAAAAAAACAAGTCAGTAGTGTGTTTCTGTTTTTAATGACATCCCGTGATTACAGGTGGCCACCACAGTGGCATCAACGAGGAGATCATCTGGGTGAGCATCGGGATGGCGGTGACCATCGCCATCCTCATCACCATCGCGCTCTGCTACATCGCGCGAGAGAAGTGGAGGCGGCACAAGGAGCTGCGCAAGTCCAAATGAGAACTGCTGGGGCGGACCAGCAAGAAGTCCGCCCCGAAGGCCGTGACCACGGTGACGACCCCCTGCGGCGTGGGCACGACGGAGTGCTACCCGGTCCTGGTGATCCCGCCGCCGGGCGCCGCCCCGGGCGTGCCCGGACAGTTCCGCCGCGGGCCCGTCGCCGTCCCGGTCGCCCACAACCACAGCAACCCGCTGGGCGCGGCGGCCGCCGCCGTGGCCGCCAACCACAACAGCGCCGTCGTGGCGGCCAACGCCAACTGCACGACGCCGCACCGCGCAGCCGCCGCCGCGCCCACCCACCGCACGCCCGGGGGAACGCCCGCCAGGACGCCGACGACGAGGACTCCGGCCAGGACGCCCGTGCGGACGCCCGTGCGGACAGTGCACAACAGCGTAGCCGCCTGACAAGAGTGGAGCCCCGTGTACTCGCACGGGAGGTTCTCGCCGCCCTGACGGGATCCTGGACAGGCGGGCCAAGTCAGACAAGCGCCGCGGGCAGGCTGACGCTGGCCCAGCGGAAAATGCAATCAATCTTACGTTAGATACAAGATTCTGAATTTTGACGCAAAAAGGTCCCAGTATTTGGCGAAATTTAGACCAGTTCACGTCAATTTGATGTAATTTTGATTGGTGGTTGGTCGCTCGGCTGGAGGACGATGACGAGCAGCAGGAAGAAGCTCCTTGTCTCCAAGTGGCTCGGATCGGACCCCCAAAAGCCCAGCTAACCACCACACCAAACTTAGCGACGTCACGAGGTGCCCCGTGTTTACCGATTACATTTAAAGGAATAATGAAGTCCAACTCACCGTATTTATTATTTTCTGGGTGATAATTGGTAATAATTGATCTCTCGGTCGCAAATTCTGAAGGATCACCGTAGCACACACAACACTCGCCCCATTACACTGTTACTCGTCGACGTCGACTGTGTTTTTCCTCTCATCCGTCCGCTGTATTTCTCATACCGCCGCAATCGTCATCAACTTTCATGATCAGTTGTCCGTGAGCGGGCGCCGTCACCGGATGGTTGCGTATCGTACGAGTTCGCGCCGCGCAGCTTTTTAACTCACTCGTTTTATTTTTAAATTTTCGATTAAACAATAACAATGTATTGTTTCTTTATATTCATCGTCGTTAGTGGCGTTTTAGTGTTTATAAAGTGTGCAAGTGGACCAGAAATGAACTTGAAAAATGGCATTGTGATTCACAGATGCTGGATCTTGTTTGGTAAGAGAACATATGAATTTGTTAAAGTGATCGTGTTTCATTTATTCTGCGACGGATCAAAGTTAGAATTAGAATCAAATTCTAGTAGTATAATGATGAAAGGGATCATGTGCATATTGTGTACTTTCGGTACGGACAAGTGTGTATGCTAACCCCAAACCAGACCATAATGCCCTCTGAATCAAAGTTGTATTTCAGATTGACTATTATGCAAGG
The DNA here is from genome assembly GCF_000697945.3 of Frankliniella occidentalis. NCBI lineage: Eukaryota > Metazoa > Arthropoda > Insecta > Thysanoptera > Thripidae > Frankliniella > Frankliniella occidentalis. The sequence continues at coordinate 469,506 of NW_026267330.1, read as the reverse complement.
TGTTGGTTGGTTAGATTGTGAAAGACCTTATTATTTTTTTATTACAAAGGTTTGCTTAGTCTTTAAAGAAGTTGACAGGCCTGGCTAGGCTGACTTTCGTGTTACAAATATACACCATAAGCACTTTTGTTAAATCGTTTTTAAGTTAATATTTGATTGAACTAAGGCTCAAGCCAGGAACGATATCTAAACGAAAAATATTGCTTCGAACTGTTTGGAACTCTTCGGTTTGCAATGTTAGTTGATTTGTGCGTTAACATTCTGAAGGACCTTATGCTAATGTGATGGATCCTCGAGATTTGTCAAAAAGTTTTCAATCGTAAACCCTTAAAGTTGGTGTTTGTTGGACCATTTTATCTCATGTTTTTGTCTTTTTATTTATAAAGAACTTTGAGTTAAATTTTGGGAAAATTGATAATAAGTTGTAACCATCAAGCAATGACTGCCGTTACGTTATCTGGCTTGTGTGTTTTCAAATGCAGGGTTCTCTTTGATTTACCATTGTCTTTTAAATCCCAACAAGCTGTGTGTTAATGGACATTTGTTACATAATTGAGACACAGACCTTTGCCAAAGCAAAAAGGATACATAGATAGGCGCTGAGGGAATGCCCAACAGACACACAATACATGGATAGATGCTGAGGAGGGAATGCCCAACACTTCTGTCCAACCAGTTTGACCAACTAACTCACATTCAGATTCATATTTAGACCCAATGTTATGTGTGATTATGTCTTTCTGTTGAGCACCAAATCATAATTATACTGTCTCTAGTAACGAAACAGAGTGTTATTGATGTCTAGACTTTAGATGCGGAATAAATTATCCACAATTTTTTGACGGTTCTGTGTTTTGCCTTGTCCTTGTCAGCCGGAAATACCTCGACCCCGAGGGCGTCTGCTTCGTCCCTCGCGCGGGGTATCGGTGGGGTAGCTGCGCCACCCCTCCTGCGAGCCTTGCGCCCTCCAGCCCCCGGCGGCGGCGCTACCCCCTGCAACCGGAGCGGGGTACAGGCGCTCCAGGCCGGCGTATACTTGTGCGGGGTATCTGCTGTAGTAGTCTCTCGCAGTCTGCTGTGCCGCCGCGTCAAGGATGCTGATACAAGGGTGGAAGCGGCATACACGGTTGGGTAGCAAGAACCTGCTCAGGATCAGAAACGACCCCGATTCGACAGCACACCCTTATCAGCAAGCTCAGCGATCGCTGAGGGGGTCGGGTCGAGCAGTCTTCGTCTCACCAACTCGTCCAGCTCCTCACGTAAGTATCCCGCCAGCCCCGCTGCCGTCCGCCCGCCGTCCTCTCGAAAGTGTGACATTATTCAGCACGGGCGGTTTGTGCCCCTCCCCGCTGCTGTCGCTCCGGGCCGAGGTTATTTCCAGCCCTGCCAGGCACATCCCCCTCGTGCCCTGCCCGGCCCTGCCCGGCCCTGCCGCGGCTCTCGAGCGAGCACGAGCACGTCCGCTTCAACGGCCCCTGCTCCCGGACGGCCGTTGGTGAATCCATTCCGAATTTATGACGAACTGTGAAGCCGCGCGGCGTGGAAAGTGAAGAGGGGCGCGGGGGAGCGACACGCACACGCAGGTCACCAGGTCAGCGAGCCGCGTCGGTTGTTATTTTGTCGTATACTGTCTTTTCTTTCTTTCCCGCTGGCTCACCTGAACGTTTCCTGGCGTTTGCTGCGGTGGCCGCTCACCTGCTGTGGTGGTATTTTGTAGCGCCGACGACTGACTCCTCGGGGAACCGTTCCGTCGCGGCCGGCTGCTGTTATCGGCCGCCCTTTTACTCCCGCCGAGGGACCGCTTTCGATTAGTGCCGCGCTTGTTCGCCCCCCCCCCATCCCTCCCCCCAACGGGTACGGCACACATTCGGTAGTTACCCGCCTGGAAGTATGAGAATTTGGGGCCCACGGGTGCACGCCAGCCGCCTTGTGTTGCGCAAACTTAGTTATTTGGGATCCATAACTTTTGCCAAATGTACGCGCAGATGGTGCCACGCGTTGTGCCTTGTGAAAGGGGCGATGTACTACACTACCAGACTATTCAGGTACTACCTGTCAAAAGCAGAGTACAACAAAATGAAAATTATTTCCCTTATTAAAATTTCATCATTATTTTCCGTGAGGTGAGCGGCTCTCTCTTGTGCTACCAGGCCAGGGGGAGAGGGAGCCCGTCTGGCACTGGCACGGGGGACCGGAGGGGACCCGGGGAAAGGGGAGGGGAAGGGGGCACTGCAGACGAGAGGGCCTTCATTCGCAACGGAAATGTCAGCTACAGGCCAGCCCGGCCCGAGAGAGGCATTGCGGAGTCCGGGTTAGGATACTCAGCTTCCCGTGTCCGTCGGGTTACGGGCGAGAGGGGAAGTAAGA
>NW_026267330.1:465436-466534 GCF_000697945.3 Frankliniella occidentalis | reverse complement strand
TCAGGTGCCACCCTCAGGTGCCACCCTCAGGTGCCACCCTCAGGTGCCACCCTCAGGTGCCACCCTCAGGTGCCACCCTCAGGTGCCACCCTCAGATGCCACCCTCTGTTACAGTCGCCATTACGATCCCTGATTCGGCCTCTGGTTCGGCCGTCGGTTCGGCCCTTGGTTCGGTCCTCGGGTCGGTCCTCGGTTCGGTCCTCTGTTCGGTCCCCGGTTCGGTCCCCGGTTTGGTCCCTGGTTCGATCCCCGGTTCGGTCCCCGGTTCGGTCCCCGGTTCGGTCCCCGGCGAGGCGCCTGTCGAGGCCGTTGGTTTTAGTCGCTTGACCCGCGCGCCGCCACCCCCATTCTCTCTGCTCCCCTTTTGCTGCGCTGCGCTGCGACGCGACACCCCGCGGGGACGGGGAAGAGTGAGCTGCGTGGGGCGCTAAAGGTCGGCGGCGCACACGCGCTGGTTGCCGACGCACCTACTCATCTGCGCGGCACAGGAGGCCCGGCCCCACGGCCCACTCAGCCCACCCACGACGGCACCTCGCCCACACGGTTCCCTCTGCGCTGCAGCAGCGCCCTGTAAGCCTGGCGATAAGCCCCTCCGCAGCACTCGCCGACGTCGCCACGCCCTCCCGCGCACGGCACGCGAACTTGTGCTCGCCTCCTCCTCGCCCGCCTCGAGGCCCACCTCATCCTCCCCGCCCCCGGCCCGGCCCGGGCCGCCGACAGTGCAAGAGAGTAATTCAGCCGGGGTTATTATTCTTGCGTTTATTCTTTGGCTCTGGGTGGCGGAGGGCCGCGCTGGCCGTGGGGGCGCCCGAGCCTCGGCGTTCCCGCTGCTGGCGGCCCTCGAGAACCCCGCGCGACTCACTCGGGCCCGGGCACTCCAGCCGCCGAGAACTTGCCCTGGTAGCCAGGGATCTGGGTGTTCCCTCCTTGGCTCGGGACGAGAATTACTCTGACACAATTCAGGATTCAGGTTTCGTCGGGGCATTTCGCCGAGCCTAAGTATACCCTTACGAAGGCCTTAAAGGTGGTCGAAAGCACTTCTCCGCCGGGATGAAGCTAACCGCCAACAGTTTCGCCAACAAGTTTGCAAATACTTGG
>NW_026267330.1:457549-464551 GCF_000697945.3 Frankliniella occidentalis | reverse complement strand
GTGGGTGGGGGTGTTCCCGCGCCGGCATGCCATGCGGTGCGCTAGCGCGGGCCCCTCACAGAACGCATCCGGATCGCTAAGGGACGCTAGCGAGGAGCCGCGCCGCCGTCGGTCCTCTTCAGGGCATCACGTGGTGTCTGCGCCGTGTCGCGCCGTGCCTTGCCGCGCCGTGCCGTTACGGTCTGTGCCGCGACGTCCCGTGACGTTTCGCGAGTGAGTGCTTGTGAGTGCCGTGCCGTGACGTGACGTGTCACTGAGTGTCATTGGATAACGAGCAGGTTTGCTGGCCGCCTCGCCTACGGTGAGTTCCGTCGGGGCATTCCCCGCGCGCCCAACACACTTATTCTTATAAATGTCGTCAAGAATAATCTCGGATGGTGTTCGGAATTGTTTTTCTTGACTGATCGCATTATGTACTTCATTATAGTTTTTGTTGGCTCATCCTCAAAGAAAGAGAGAGGGAGCGAAAAAATAATAAAAAATGGCCCATTCAAGTTGATTCCTCCATTAAATCGACCCCTCTAGCGAGTTCGCAAGATTTCCGCGCGCCGCCTTCATCAAAGCGTTTCTCTCTTCGCGGCCTCCAAACTTGGCACTTTGTAAGGGCACATCACCCGGTGATTGCCCGCGGTGACGGGCAGGAGGCCCCCCAAGGGCGTGGCGCCGAGGTGGCGTGGCGTGGTGTGGTGTGGTCTCGTCTCGATGAGGCGGGGCCGGGGCGATAGCGAGACCTGCTCGCTAGCATGAGAGGAAAGAGCCAGCGGTTGGAAGAGCAGCGCGCCGTTATTCCTCCCTGCTTTCGAACTGCGAAGCGCAGCCGTTTTCTCACATGACTGAGCCGCGCCGCCTCGCCGCGCCGCACCACGACGACCTGGCTGCGGATCTGCTGAACCATTATCTCGCCTGCTCGTCTTTTTCTTTTAAATGATAAAGACTCGCCTAATTCCTTTGTAATATCTAACAAAACTTTTAGTAATGGTCAATTTCATTTGAAACTATTAATAATTGCTAATGGTAAATTAAATGAAAAGGGAAAAAAATAAATGATTGTGCTCTTGGGTGGCTTGGCTGGCAGTCTCCCTCCGCCCTGTCACGTTCGGAAGAGCGGGCGGCGGCAGGGCGTGGTGGTCCCTGCGGACACTTCAATATGAATGTCATGTTACAGAATAAAAGGCGGTCTCAAAGGCTTCCAACTTAATACCACTCCGCCGTAGGGCCGTGTGGCCGACGACGCCTTAGCAACAGCGGCAACCATATAAGTCGAGAGTGGCGCGTTCTTTTCTTTTCTCGATTCGCTTTTACTTGTTATTTGTTATTAAATTGAACGATAGCAACGGGAAAGGCCAAATTTTATGCGATGCGCCGAATAATATCCTGGATGAAAGTTTTGTGGTATATGGACTGCAGTTTCTCTTCCACATGTGAAAGAGATAAAAGTTAACTTTAAATTTATATGCCCGCGCGCGTTTTTCATTGACGATCGAGCATCAACAGCAGCGACAACAAGACCCGATCTATAGAACACGTGCAAACACAGCAACGGAAAAAACATGAACGCGCGTCGAGGCAAAAGTCCGCAATCGCCCCTCGGACTGACTGATGGGGCTGTCACTGCGGATCGTCCATCAGGACTGGCCGGACCGCCGTCGGCCTGCTTTGTCTAACCGCGTCTCAAGGGCGGGCCGTGCCTTGTCGTGCCGTGCCTTGTGCCGTGGCGAGGCTCGGTTCTGGGGCCACAAAAGCTGTTGTGTTGTTTAGCCCGCCTGCCGGCGGCCGGACAACATAGAATGATCCTTTCAGGGCCGCTGGAGGTCCAGGACGCGGCTGCCTCTCTCTGTCTTTGTTTATGGTGATCGCTTCTGCGCGCGTGTGCCGGCCAAAAAATATAAATTAAAATAAATAAATTAGAAACGTTTATGAAAATTGGTTTACGTATGGTTTTGACGGACAATATTGGTAATAATAATGATGCTTTTCGTCGCGCAGGGAAACTTGTGAAAAAATCTGTTTTTTCCTTGTTTGAAGTAAATGCTGACAAGATTAAATTTACTCCTGAAAAGAGCTGATCTTATCTTCTGAATAAGAGAAGAAAATAATTCCAACGACTATGTTGCATTGATTTAATAAGAGTAAATTTGATCTTGTATCAGCAAGCACTTGAAAAAAGAAACCATTTTTTCTGGGATAATACCTTACGTAATACCAACGTTACGTGCACTGTAAAAATTAGTTGTTAAAAAACAGCTCAGTTGTTGACCAACAGCTCAGTTGTTCGAGAACAACAGAAGTTGTTGAAAAACAACTACGTTTGTTGTCAATGCATTGTTGATATTGGACTATTCGGCACCATTTTGTTTTTGCTGACTTTTTTTATTACTGTTACTGGACAACTTTTGCTGTTATTTGACAACCGAAGCTGTTGTACAACAACACGAGTCAGTTAAAAACTTAACAACGAATTTGTTGTTAAGTGACAACCATTTTTTTTACAGTGTGCTTGTGATTTTGTGCAACGCCCCGGGCCATTGTACTCGTTCACCATCGGAACAGAGGGGCTGCTGCACAGGGGGCACAGCGGGCTGCGTTCTCTTTGTCTTTCACCCCTTTCCGCCGCCCATCTCATCACCGCGAAGTACGATAATTTTCATACATTTTGCTGCGATGAAAAAAGTTATTGCACTTTTAAAAGCAGCCCTTATTGCATCGCAGTCCGCAGGCCTGGCGGGCTGGCCAACCCTTGCACACACCCGCCCTCTGGGCGCCCCGTGCGCTGCTGCGTCGTATTCCCGCCTCCTGCGTGAATCAACAATATTTTCATTTTGACGAGGTGCCGCTGTCAGTCACACTACGGGTGGGGCCTTGCAGCCGTAAAGGGACCTCCCCGCCTCACCGCTCCACGCCCCGCCACGCCTTAATATGCATGAGCCGCGAGGACTGGCTGCTGCTCCCAGGGATGACATTAATATTTTTAACAAGCTTTGCTCGGCTTTGGTGCTGGTGCTGCTGCCGCTGTTTTTGACAAAAGTTACGAAGCAATGCTTTGACGCTTGCTTTTCGCGTGTCAGCGTGATTGTCGAGTTATCCAAATGACTGCGGGGCATGGGTTACAATGTTGGAGCGTTCCGTCCCCGTTCGAGTTTTTCTATCTACCGCTCCGTGTGGGTGGTTGGGGGGTGGGGTGCCCCCATCTCACTGGAGGATGACGGACGTAGCGTCATTTTTATGCGCGAGCGCTGCATAGCCCCGGCCCTTTCCGGCGATTTATCCTCAAGCATTTGACGCAGATTGAGTGATTGGGATCGTGGGGCGTGGTGGGGCGCGGTTGGGTGTTGCAGCGCAGCGGGGCGTGGCGGGGCGCGCCGGCTGGCGGCATGCAACAATCGTCTTACTCAGTGACAACTCCATGGAACTGATACCGATCTGTGTTTGTGCTGAACGCGGAAGAGGACGTATATGCGGACATGCGAATTGCGGCGTCGCACGCCAAGGCCAAGGACCCGTACGGCGCGGCCTGCACCTGCGGCCTCCACCACCACCCGCGACCTCCACCACCCCTGGCCCTGGCCTCAACCACCATCCGTGGCCTCCACCATCACCAGCCACGGCCTCTTTCATGGCAACGGCGGCCAATAGCTCTTTGTCCCTTTCACGGCATCGTCTGCATTTCCCCGTCGTCCTCGCCCCCCGCTTCCCCCGGGCCAACCCGACGGCCTTGGCGGCCTCCACCTTCACCGGCATTGACCTTTGCCTTTCCTGTTTTGACGACCGTTTCCAGACGAGCCCCTCTTCCCCTGGTGCGTTGCGGCGGCCCGACCCTTCAGTATCTCTTACTCGGCCCACGGTTGGCATGCGCACGCACAGGGCCTGCATGGGATGGAGGCTGGCTGCCGCTGGGGGAAATGTATGAGGCTTTTGTGCGAGCGCCGGTGGGGCGTCGAGGGGCCTCCGTCCCGCTCATACTCGCACAGCGCGCACACATCATGGCTTGTGGGCGCGCGTAGCCGACTTCATACACAAATGGCTTATGTACACCCGGAAAAACGTACCTTTGATCTCACATCAAAAAGTGCGTTCTTTTTCCAAAGGAAATGTTGACATTGGTGTAAAGCTTAATTCTGTCGAGTCAAAGGAATTCCCTTAAATTAACTGAATTATCAGCTTTACGCCAATGTCAACATTTCCTTTGGAAAAAGGAACGGACGCACTTTTTGCCGTGAAGTCAAAGATATGTTTTTCTGGGTGTACACAGCCGGAAAACTAAATCCCTGATTTGAATTTGAAATTTGGAGATCTGGAGTCTCATTTCGAAGATTTGGCAAGTTGAAGTTGATAATAGAGGAAGTTGAAATCCTGAAATCATTGTCAAATCAATAACACAGTTTTCGCCACCTCATCCGTCTCCTTTTTTTTTTTTCGTTTTTTTCCTTTCAAATTTTTTGAACGTGCCGCCCGTTTACTTGCGACGACACGCTCCTGTGCGCGCCTATGCTCCCCGCTCCGTCTACCTCGCTCCTCACGGCCCTCTGTGTGGGCCGCGTTCCTCACTACTCACTCCTCAGTGAGGCCGCGGCGCCCGGGCCGCCCGCTCCGAGAAACTCTCCTCCTGCTCTATCTCGGGCCGTAATCAAGCTCAGCGCGGCAAAGTGTAACACTCAATCAAACGACCCAATTCCAAGGCGAGGCAAAGGTACGGGTGCGCTGCGGGGCGGTGTCGGGCTGCTGGAGTGGGGCGGACCGTATCGTCCTTACATGGCGGAGGCGACGCCCCCCAGCCGTGTCGGCCGCAACACTCGCTCGCTCGCACCGGTGCCGAGGGAACACGGTTTCTGATGCGTGAAACGAGATCCAGAAATAAAAAAAAATAGAAGGGAAGGGTTGGAAAATGTATATACGATGGGGTCGATTCTCCCGCGCTATTTCATTTCGATTGGCCGCCGGTTCCGTCGTCCTTTACACAGATTCAATCGCTTCGGCTGATGTACGACTACAGCACGACGGCAGGCCAGCGCGAGCTGCGCATCCCACGAGCGAGCAGCGGGCGGACGGACGGCGGACGCGCGCGGCGCGGCGCACCCCAAACCTCGCTCTGCCCTTATCAGCAGCCGATAAGAGCGGCCGTCACGCGCGGCGACGCGGCGCAAGGGGCGACGCACCGTCACACCGGATAATGAGCGTTGTTTCGCGTGACGATGTGACGGGCGATACACCCCAGCCAGCGGCAGTGCGTGTCGCGCGCCACTTGTAGGCCCGCCATACCCACCCCGCGCTGCCCTGCCGCCATGAGCCGCAAGCCAAATGCGATTTCCGGTTCGAGTGGTGCTGACATCATTATTCCGAACCTCCTCTCCTCGGCCGCCCCCGCCGTCCTTCCGGCCCAGCCCACGCTCATGCCCGCCACTAACGCGGTTACGGCCCCGGACGACGACGACGGCGGCGGCGGCGTCTCTATCAACTTATTGTGAAGGCCGGGCCGGGGCGAGCGGGGGGCTTTCTCTCGCGAGTAATTGGGTTGGTTGTCCTGGTGGCGATGCCCGCTCAAGGGGCTGCTGTCCCTGTGGGTGGCCGTCTCAATTCCCTCTCCCTCTCCGTCGCACACGCTCTCTCTCTCTCGCTCTCTCGCTCTCTTCTCCGCCGCCCCCTTGCAAGCCAGCCCGTGGTGCTCATTGCCCAGCGACTACTATGGAGGGGGCTTTAGGGCGCGCCCGCCGGGCCGTGTCGGACGACGGGTCGGGAATGCAGCAGCAGAGTCGCCCGGCCTTATTTCCACCGGCGCACATCGTGTGCCGTCCCATCGCACTGCGGACTGGAAATATTTAACCCCGTTCCTGCTCTTTTGTCTCTCCTTCCTCCCATGCCTCCCCGCTTGCCTCGCCGCCTTCCCTTGACTGCCGCCGCGCATCCCCCGCCTAACCATCTTATCCACCCCCGTACCCCCCACCCCGCTTGCAGCCGAGCGCTTGTGTATTCCGGCAGTGCAAGGCTAAGACAAACTCGGCGCGCCGCCCTGCCTCGCCCCGCCACGCCCCGCCACTACGCCGTCCTTAGCCTGGTTCCCTCTGCAGGTACGGACTGCTTGGGGGGGCCGAGGCTGGGGAGGAGGAACCGTGCTGCACGTCACGAAGCGAACTGCACGCCCATCTGCTGCTGCTCCACCCGCTCCTCCACCCGCTTCACCTCCACCCCCGGCGCTGCGCTGGCGCGCTACCACCACGGGCCGCACGGCCCCGGGCTTTGACCAAAAATCATGGGGGGTGAAAATTGTTGGCACTGTCTCTTGTCTTATCGGCAGGTGCCGCTGGCGCGGGGGCGGTGCGGCGGGGGGTGCGAGCATTGTAGTTGGTAGGTGGCCTTCAAAAAGAGAAAAACAGGAAAAAAATTATAATAGCGTTATAAAGCTGTTTTTCAAAGCGCACGCACTAAACAGCCTGCTCAAAAGGCGTAAAAGAGCTAAAAGTTTAGTTCATTCAGCAGTTAAAAGGCTGTTGTAGAGAGGCACTAAACCCAAACCTGTGTCATGTGTCATACAAGTGTTTCGTAACACCTTCCTTTTTCCAAGGGGGGCTTTTGTTTAATCTAGAAACCTCTGCCAATTTCATGAAGAAGGTATCGGCATAAACCGGTTTGAACGCCAATGACACGTAAAATCGCAAGTCGCATTTGCACAGTGTCCAATTGGCCTGTTAACAGTCCAACGCAGCCATTTTTTTCTTTTTTTTCGTTTTACCCCCCGAAATTTGTCTCTTTTCCTTTCCCGCTAGCGGCAGCAGGCTTTGCCAGCGGATGGGAGTTGAATGTTAATTGGTATCGCTGCTCCCCTGTCGCAACGAGTCGCCGCCGGCCAGGCCCGCAAGGCCCAGCAGGGCAGCGGGTCCGCCGGGCCCTCCAAACCAGATGGCCTCTTCGGCCGCTCCATACGACTCGGCTCTCCCTCGGCTATCCCTTCGGCTCGTCGCGGCTCATCGCACGAGAGCGGGGGCGTGGAGGAGGAGGAGGAGGAGGGAG
>NW_026267330.1:451565-457364 GCF_000697945.3 Frankliniella occidentalis | reverse complement strand
CGTGGCCACATAGTGGTCACGCCGCACTGAACGTTTAAATGCTTAAATGGAAAGCCACCGAGGCTTCCAAATCACCCCCTCCCCCTCTCACACACTCGCAATCGCTAATTTTTAACGAGTCGCGGGAACGCCCCGATCAATCATTCCTCCTCTGCGCCACGCCCGGCGCCCGGCCGCTCCGCACGCCGCCGCTTTCACTATTCCACCTTGCGCGACGAAAGCCCCCCCCACTCCACCCCTCTCACCACCAACAACCCCTCTCTCAGATCCGCTCTGACCCCACTCCCCCTCTGCTCACTCTTGCCTCATACTGCACGGTCCACTGCAAGCAGAAAAGAAAACAAACAAAAAAGGAGGACAGATTGGAGGAGAGGAACAGCGCGCGCTGTGCGGAGGAACGGAGTGAATCGGGTGGCGGTGGCGCCAGGGGGGCCGTTGCGCCGAGCGAAGGTGAGGAAATCGGGCGGCGTTTGTCTCCTCGGCAGTCACAACGTCTCCTCCGGGGGAACTTGAGCTCCACAATGGTGGTGTGTGGCGCCACCATTGCGGGGATAAGAGGGGGGGGGGGGTGTTTTACGCTGCTTTGGCAGGTAGGGGCGTTGTCCGAAAAGGTAAAAACAATGTATGGCGTGTGTTATTTACTGCACACGTCAAGACTACAACTGACGGCTGTGCTGTTGTTGCGGGTTTTCGTATACCCCGCGTTGGCGACATTCGTGCCTGACGGAGCAAGCATAGGCAAGCCCGCGCGCAATAATGCCAAGTTACGTACGTACTGTGTATATTGTTCTTGTCACACAGTACCGTTATTGTGCTTTTCCTACGGATCACTCCTTGACAACGTCAGACTCCTCGCGCTTGCCACTCTGCTGCTGCTGCTGCTCGCCCACGCGAGCGTGCTAATGTCGCACATGAGGACGCCGCGGAGCCGCCGGAGCATACAGAGCGGCGCGGTCTGTCTCCCCTCAAATAATGCCATTCCGCCACGGGGCGGGACGGGGGCGGGCGGGGCGGGGCGTCGCCGTCAGTCAGCAGCGCCAAGGCCGCCGCCGGTGCATGCCCCCGCCCGCCAACGACGCCACACCGCGGCCGCTCCACACCCGACGTCACGCCCCGCCTCGCCACGCCCCATACCACAACCCTATGCTATGCCGCGCTCTGCTGCCGGGTTTGCTTTACCCCGTGCCCTGCTCTGCGCGTCGGGCGGACGAGATTCGCCTATGCATTGCAAATTGCCTCCCTCACCACCACCACCCTCAGCTGCCTCCACTAACCCCCTCCCCACACTCGTATCGGAAGCACTCGCGGCTGCAGGTAGGCCGGACGTCCATTACGACCTCGCGGCCGCCCCGCTGGAGCAGAGCCATGCGGCCCCCCACGTGCTGACTGGGAGCCCCGCCGTGGGCATCAGGGCGCACCTGTCGAGCTGACGAGGGGGCCCCACCGAGTGCATCATGGGGCCCCTGACGTGCTGACTGGGAGCCCCACCGTCGGGGGCACCATGGGGCCCCCGACGAGGTGACTGAAAGCCCGACCGTGGGCACCGTGGGACCCCTGACGAGCTGATTGGTAGCCCCACCTTGGGCACCATGGGGTCGCTGACGAGCTGCCTGGGAGCCCCAGCGTGAGCGCCATGGGGACTCTGAGGCTGACGAGCTGACTGGGAGTCCCACCGCGGACGCCATGGGGCCCCTGACGGGGTGACTCCCCCCCCCCCTCCTTCTCCCCTGACCAGGGCGCGGCGCCCCACCAAACTCTTTTCGTGCAAGGCAAGGGACTCGCGCACACCGTTCCGACCGCGTGTTCGGGAAAGTTGGGTTGTAAGGACCTCAACTTTCCTGAAGAAAGGTGTGTGAGAGAAATAGAGAGAGAAGGGAAGAAAAAAAGAGAGAAGGGAAGAAAAAAAGAGAGAAGGGAAGAAAAAAAGAGAGAGAAGGGCAGGAAAAAAAAGGAGAGAAAGCTATAACACGCGGAAGGACATTTGTCCTGCCTGCTCCGGTGCAAAAAGAAATCCCATTTTGGTGGTTTTGGTGTGCGCAACGCATGGCCCGGGGGCTCGGACCGGGGAGGTCGGGACATGGCTATCAACAACGGGTTGGTTTTGGAGAGGACGACCGTGTGTGTTAGGGGGCGAGGGCGAGGGTGCGTGTGTGTGCGAGAGAGAGAGAGAGAGAGAGCTGTAGGGACGATGGCCGCCGCAGTGCTCGCCACTGTATGTGGTGCCTGCTGCGGGCACTGCGCCACGCCACGCCGCGCGGCCCGGGAAAGCTCTCGGCCCAGTGCAAAGCCCCGTGCGGCCCCGTATAGTACCAGCCAGTGCAATGCAGCCCTGCCCCCCGGCCCGCCATATGTGCTGGCGAGTGAAGAGGCGGGAGAGCGTGTAAACTCGAAGCGACGGCGCGGGCTGCCAGGCCGCCCCCCCCCCTCCCCACAACGCCCTGCTGCTTGCCCCGCACCGCCCGGCCACACAACTGGGATTTCGTGTCCGTTTTCCGACTCTAAGAGGAGAGGAAGAGCAGAGCACTCTGCTGTGACAGAACGAGTCGCCAAGCAGGCAGCCGCACGCTGCTGAGAGCGACTCGTCGTGGCTGGCGGGTGAGCGGATTAGAGGGGGAGAGAGGGGGGGGGGGAGAATCCAGAAACGGGGTCAGGCGAGGAGAGCTATAGGCAGGATAATCGCTTGAGGACCTCTACATTATTTGCAAGAATCACCCACCTCTGGCGTGCCCCCTCTGCGCTCTCGTGGGGAGAGTCGTGGGGAGAAGTAGGACAGAAAAAGGGTCTGTAGGAAAGAGGAAAAGGACCCTGCTATGCTGTAATGTGTGGGAGGGTGAGTGAAATAAAAAGAGGTGACGCGAAGCGGGGGAGGGGGAGGGGGGAGCGGGGAAAAAATGGGAGTGGAAAAAGAGAGATTCCGATTGAAAAAGGGGAGGGAGAGGACGATAATTTGGCAGTTAATCAGCACGGACGTTGGGCCTGCCCCGGACTGATAAGGCCCGCCCTCCCCAGTGGCTGCTACATGCCCCTTCTAATTGCGCGCGGCGCGGGCATATCCGGCCCGGCGGCCAGCCCGGATGTGGAAATGATTGCGTCCATGCCGCCCGGATATCGGATAAGGTTGTCGGCGACGGTACCGCTCCCGGTGCCGGGCGGGGGCTATGGGCCGCTGCGGGGGTCGCGCAAGAAGGGAAGGGGGATGGGCGGGGCATTGTGCTCACGGTGCGGGCCTCCCCGCGATGACGAGGACGAGGACGACGTGGTGGAGCGGGTGATCGTGGGGGCTTTAAAGCCGCGCCTCTGCGTGAGCCGTGCGCTGCTGACGCCCAAATGATGACAAATGGGAGCAGACCAGCCGGCCGGGCCGCACACGGCTGCTCCCCCCTCAAAGGCCCCGATCGCCTTCATGAATAGGCCCGTCGTTCGCCCTCCTGCCCCGCCCTAACCCCGCCCCGCCACGCCCCACCCCGTGGCCTACACGACCTGACCGGCGCGCGCGATGGCCGAGGCTTTGCACGCCAACCGTAAATTTCCCAACAGAGCCGCGGCGGCGGCACCACCGGCCAGGCCGTCCTCTGCTGCCCGCCAGCGGACACTGTCATCCCCTTGGCGCACCCCTCTTCCACTTTACGGGTGACTCGTGAGAAGAGCAGTCGCCGCCGATCCCCCCCCCCCCCATCCCAGCGCCACCTGTTTTGACACTGTACACCGACATAGATTCATCGTTTGTATAAAGAAAAATTACAAAGAAAATGTGTACATAGTGTCAAAAACTACTCTGTTGTTCCTTGTTCACGATGTGAGTTCGAAATCTTGAGACTGTATCGTCCATCGAGGACGCACATTTTATTCTGAGTATATTTTGAACTTTATCTATCCTAGCGTTTGTTTTGCATCATACAACAATAAATTAACGCTGGTGGCAGCCTTTCTCCCTTTTACCTTCTTTTTTTGGCCTGGGCTGTCGGTTTGACTCCTGTCTCTGAGCGTCACCCCGGCTGCCCGGGCAGGGCAGCGTCGATTTATACGCTGCAGTCGCTATCGCTCTTCCTAGAACTCACTCTCCCACTCCCTTTGCTCTCTCCTCCTCTCCCCTCCTCTCCCCTCACTTACCCCCTGTCCCCTCTCCCATCTTTCCCCTTCCACTGTGCGCTTTCACCTTTCTGGTCGCGACCAGGGTTGGGAAAAAAATCCAGAAAAAGAGAGAGAGAGAGAGAGAGAGAGAGAGAGTGTGGGAGTCGGCCCTGCTCACTTATTACGTCCGATCCATCACTGACAGAACCATCGCCGGCGGCCAGCCTGCCGAAAGCCTCGCGCTCTGTCTCTCTTCCTCATTGACACATTAGGGAGGAGGAGCGTTAGGGCTGTGCTGATCCAGGTGTGGAGGAGGCGGCACATCTAGTTACGAATATCAAATAGAAACAGGCCTATCGAGAAAAGGAAAAAAACGATATAACAATGAAAAAATAGGCCCCATAAATTTCCTTGCATTCCGCCTCGCCGTGTCAAACGCATAAAAGGAACTGTACGAAACCTACAGCTGTTGCTGTTAGAATTGTTGTTGAAGTTGTACTTTTTCCTTCATTAGCACTTTTTCAGTACGTTTTCAATCTGTTAAAATTCTTAGTTTACAACTGTTGTCCTGTTTGGTTTTCTTTTGTATGAAGTGTTTTTTTTTTCGGCAGCCGCGGGCGCGGCAGGTGCCCAGAGGAGAGGCCCGTTTCGAAATTATAAAAGCCTCTCCTCTCGCCCCGCGTTGCGTTATGAAGGAGCACACGCGGGTTTCGATTGGCATCGATTGAGGGGAGCAGCGCGGGGCCTGCTGACGACACGCACCGCTATCGCTCGCCGCCAGCTCGCGCCGCCAGCGCCCGGCAGGCAGATAAAAGGGTGTAAGGATGCGTATCGACCGCCGGGCTTATCTCCCAGGCCCGCGGCGGCCGGACCCGGCATATTTGTTCTGGGGGCATCATCTCCCACACGGGCGGCGCCGCGGGGCGTGGCAGGCCTCGGCTGCAGCGGAGGGGACATAGAGTACCCACTATACACCGCGGGAAGTGTATATGCATTGCCACTTATTGCACTGTGAAAAATATCTCCGCAAATTTATTTCGTACTTACTAACGATTTACAGAATATGTTGCCAATTTACGACAGCCCCTTCTTCCTCGTCTAAGACTTCCAAGTCCAAATTTCAGGTTTAATTTGACCACTGACATGAACATTTTTTCCTGTAAGCCTGACGCTCACGAGAATGTCTGACATGGAGTGGGAAGTGCAAAGTGCGCGCACGCGCCGCGAGCTGACGATAATGTGGGTGGCCGGGGTTGTACGCCCGACGGCGCGCCGCCGGGCCTGGTGGACGCGCGGGGAGCTCGTCATCAAACGCGCCGGACAATGAGTCTGGGCGTTTCACAATATGTCGTGGTGGTGGTTGGGTGGTGGGGGCACTCGGCCTGGAGTAGGGAGAGCGACGATTAACACCAGACGCTGCTAGAGTGTCTGTCCAGGATTGGATGCTTAACTTTTTTGCCAATCGATGGAATAATCATTTTTTTACCTCTTTTGCACAATAGGGTTGTCCGTCCCAGGTGGGAAAAGGTGGCGACGGGGTGGGTGGGGAGGGGGTGGTTCGCATGCGCCGGCCTCGGCCATCATCCGGAGCGGGGAAAATAAATCTGCTCGGGAAGGCCCCGGCCCAGCGGGGCGCGCCCTCGAAGCGCCTGCGAGACGTGGGTTGGGGTTAGGCAGGCTGAGGGCGGTCTGGAAGCGCCTGCGAGTCGCCGGGTAGGCAGACCCGCG
>NW_026267330.1:449775-451365 GCF_000697945.3 Frankliniella occidentalis | reverse complement strand
GGGTAGGCAGACCCGCGCGACACAGCTGTGCTCCGGTGGCCTACCCACCAGGCGGTCTGGGAGCGCCTGCGAGTCGCCGGGTAGGCAGACCCGCGTGACACGGCCGTGCTCCGACGGCCTACCTGTCTGGCGCTCTGTAGGAAGCGGATGTTTGAGCTCAGCGACAACGGATATTGAAGGTGAGAAACGCGGCTCTGGAGCTCCTGTGTGGAGGCGCGTGGCGAGAAGAGGATTGTGGCCGAGAGAGGAAGGTGGGTGGTGGATATCGCTGAGCACGGGAGCGGATCGTAAAGGGCGCTCTTTGTCGCGATTCCCAAGAAAAACAAGCAGCCAGCAATCGGCTCACCCGCCCCCACCCCCCCCCCTCTCTCTCTCTTGGTAGCAGCGGCCCGTCGTGAGATGCGATCGCTTTCTCTCCGATTTTCTTTCGTCGTCTGTGCCCTCGTTTCTGTTCTTCGGCTGGTCGTACTCTATACTTCTCAGCTACTCAAAGAGGAGCCAGTATTTGTTGATTATGTATGAGCACAATTTTCCGAGTGATATGGTTGTTACCCATAGCGGCAGCAGTGTCTTCGTAAAGGTGTACACGGTGTACACGGACTATAAGCGCCACGCTACTGATCCCTCGGGCGGTTGGATCCGGGGGATTAAGTTTCGGCGCGTCCGGCGCCAAGGTGCGTGTAATGGATGAGTCGGCAGACACACTGCAAATACAAAAAAAAAAGAAAGACAAAAGAAGCGGGATGGGGACGAGATAGCGGGGCCCGTGGGCGTAGGATAGGCAGGGCTGCTCGGCCGCGACAGACGGACAAAAGAAAATGATAGATGGACGACGATATCCAGGGCCGGGACTAACAACCTCTTTCATTTTTTTTTCTAGTTCCGCCTCCGGGCCCTTGGTTGTTGTTTATTTTCATTTCTCCCACTCGCCACTCCCACTTGGTTGGTTGGCGGCGCCTCGGTTCACGCGCGTCCTTTTAATTCGCCTTTCTCGCCTGGAAAATTAGAGGGCTGAGTCTGATGAGTTATAGTGCTTAGACGTTAAGACCAGATGTTTGTCCTGTCTGCTGCTGTTGCTGCTACTGGACCCTCTCTGAAGCGCCCTGAATGGCTTTTAACCGCCGGAGCGAGAGAGAAAATTGAATATGATTGCAAAATGTTTGAACTCGACGAGTGCTTGCTCACCATCAACGGGCAGTAAATAAACTGGCATCACGTAGCAGGCAGCCAGAGAGAGTCGGTGGGCAACAAAGAGGGTGAGGTAGAGAGAGAGGGGGAGTTTACCCCGCAAGTTTGCATACGCTGCTCGTTCAATGCATGACGGCATCCCTCCAAAAAATTGTTTTTCTTTGTCTATCTCTTCTCCTTGCGCCCCCTGTCTCTCTCCTTCTCTCCGCGCTGCGGTACGTCGCCCCTTTGTGTGTGTTTGTGTGTTATCCAAGAGTGATCGACCCACGTCCTCTTTGCGACGCGGGAGGGCTGCTGGCCGGCCGCCAGGCGCGCAGTCACACCTATAGCCCCCGCCCCTGCCCCCTCCCCCCCAACGACCCATTCCTTCATTCCTTCTTCCACCCTTATGTGGGGGGGGGG
>NW_026267330.1:443278-447810 GCF_000697945.3 Frankliniella occidentalis | reverse complement strand
AAATAGCTCGCAGCGCGCGGCTCCAGCGCGTTGCTCGCGTAGCTCACTCGTTGCGGGTCTCTAGCAGCCAGGCGGCCTCATCCAGTGTAATGGAGGGGAACCGAAAGGGAAGGAGGTGGGCGGGTGTGTCGGGGGGACCAGAAGGGACCTGGCGCGTGTGACGGGCTAGCGGTGTGACGGGCCGCGCGACCGTCACGCACGTCACGGCCGCTTTACCTGCCGGCTCCCTGCGCCGGCCCCGCTCGAAGCGAGGCCGCCACCCTGCTGGCGCCACCCCGACCGGACCATCCTCGCGGCGCCGCCACGCTCGAGCGCCGTTTTATTGTTTGACGGCTGAATGGCTCCGGGATTAGGTGTCCCCCGTCCCCGTCCCCATCCCCGCCGAGGCGCGACGGACAATGCCGCGGGGCGTTAAAAGCGCGGGGAGTTGGATGCAATTAAAGGTCCGGCACAGACACACGTACTCTGAGAGACACACGCGCACGACACTCCAGTCAAAACGTTCGTTTCCCTTTGTCGAAATGCATTTTGTGAGGCTGCACCTGGTGCTATGGTCTGCAACTGCGCCGGAGGGGTCGAAAACTGGAAAATGTCATTTACTGTCGAAATAGTTGAACGTTGAGCACTCGCAAGATTGTTTTTTCAGTGAGTCTTAACATGGTGATTTTGAATATCCGTATTTGATAAATTGCGCGAAATTTTCAATATTGAGTCTGAATACCGATTTTTCCGGAAGCTGCGAATATCCGTAGTCATGGACCCCCGACGACCGCACCCTATCCACGGCCATGGCCCTGCTGCTGTGCCGCTGGCTGCTTGTGAAGTCCATTCAATCTGACTGCCGCCGTCTTGCTAAGCTGGCAGAACTCCAGGACGGGGCGAGCGATTGCGAGAAAAATAAAATAAAACGCAGGTGTGAGGTGAGGAGGGGGCGGCTCGCTGGACGATATGCGTTGCTGGGTTGGTTGGCCGTCCGAGTGAGGGAGACCGCGCGAGTGAAAGTGGATCAGATATATCGGCTGCCCCTTCCCCTCTATCTCTCTTTCTCTCTCCCGCTCAGAGCCGATACCAGGCTAACGTGGCCGGCTCGGCTCGTCGCGGCTTATGCTTCACGCCCGAATGCCTAGATTCCTCCAGCTCCCCTCCCCGTTTCTCTATTTTCTCCCTCTCGCACCCCTCCGCCCTCTATCGCAGCTCGTCTGTTTTCCCATTGTTCTAAAAATAAATTGATAAAGTTGGCCCGATTGTAGCAGCCAGTCTTCGGATCCATACTCCGCGCACCCTCCCGGGCTCTGCCTCTGCCCGTCCTATTGCCGCCTTTCGCTCTTCTGTAAAATCGCCACGTCATTTAAACAGGAAATACCACTTAAACTTTAAGAAAATGTTACATTTTTTTGCTGGTGGCAATTTTTTTTTTTTTTTTTTGCAGTTGTTTGCTGCTGCCGAACAAAAGAAAACACCGTCTCGAACTATTTTGTTTCGTACCTCCAATTACAAAACTTTTGCTCAGCAGTAATAACCGTCAACTTGTTATGCCCTTAAGTCCGTCCGGCAGCGTTGCCCCCCCCCCCCTTTCCCGCTCCCGCCCTCACGCTTACTTAGTCTCTCATCACTTCCAATAATAAAGTACGTGGTTTACGAGCTGGGCTCTGCCCTGCAGTGCGGGTCGGCTCCCATCTAAAAAGGGGGACGGCAAATCGCAAAAAAAAAGAAGAGAAAGTAATTTGTAATGTAATTTAGGAGGCGGTGGGGCGCGGCGTTTGTACCTCGTCACGGTGATGAGGCGTCGACGACGCCGCCCTCAATGGCCCTTCCTCTTTGGAAAATATTTTGACGTGACTCGGTTAGCCCGGCGTCGCGTCGTGTCGCGTTGAGCAGCCTGCCAGCCCTCTCTTCCACCCTACGCGATTACGCCCGTGTTCCCCTTCTGCTCGCCCTTATGCCTCGCCCTGTCATAACTCTCCTTTTGAAAGTACGCCTGTCGATGTCACCCCCTGCCTACCTCTCTCTCTCCCCTGCTGCCCTCCTCTCTACCGCGCCCGTCCAAATCGATCTGGAGGAGTGCCATGGATAGGGAGGTTCTTCCACCGGCCTAATCCACATACCGGCCACACGGCCGTGACCTATGCAGTGACCTCCTCCTGCTCCCCATCCCCATATGGCTGCCCGTCCGCCCTCATATCTGCGGGCCCCGGGCCCCATCTGCCCCCCATACCCGCTGCTGGCTCCCGCCCCACCGCCGCCGCCCCCGCGCGGCCCTTCCAGCGGTCAAGTCCCCTGCGGGTCCCCCTCCTCCCTTCATAGCCTACACACAGCAGGACCCTGAAACTCGGTTATGGCTGCACCTAACCACACGGGTGCGGTGCGCTGAGGCGGGGCGTGGCGGGGCGTGGCGGGGCGGGGTGGGGCGGGGTGGGCCGAGTGGTATATGACGGCATATTGGACGCGTGTCGCCGCGCCCGCCCTCACGCTCACGCGCGGTTGACGGACGCGGGTGATGGAACTGGTGACGGTGACGCATTGGCAGCAGACGTGAGGGCGCGCGCGGCGCTGACGGCGACGGGGGCGGTGCTACTACTCGCCCCCACCACTCCCCCACCCCCTCGTCGTCCTCCTTCTCTGCTGCTCGCTCAAGCAATGGACGCGCAGCCAACAGACGGCATGCTCAGTTTACGATCCACTCCTGTGCGTCGCTAGCGGGGGGGAGCCCCATCACGCCGTGATGAAAAGGGCCCGGAGAGCTGCTGGCTGGCGGCGGCCGGGCGCTCGCGGAGTACTACTATGCGCGGGGGATATTGTATGCCGCACTCGTTTGCTCTTTTTTTACTGATTCTTTGTTTTATTTTTTTATTTTTTTACTGCGGATACTTTTTCTCCGCAGAAATTGAAGTACGTCCGAGGGTTTGTGCCCCTATTGCGAGTGGACCACAAAAATATCTTAACAGCTCAGAGAAATGTCTGTGCGCGTGGTGCGTCAATTTATTTTTCATTGCGTCTCATTTCAAAGCACTAGTGCAAAAAGAAACAACAACAAAACATAACAAAAACACACGCACAATCACAACTAAATTACGAAATTCAGACGGATCTCTGGTATGCAGTTTTTTCCCCCAGTGCAACCGGCGCAGTGACGACAGGCCTTCTAGTGGCACCAGGTGCGCCCGATTCATGGCTGCCAATCCCCGTCTAGTCGTCGTCTCGGCGTCTGCGGCTGCAATGGACTGGCCGTGCAGCGAAGGGAGGGTGAGGGGGGGGGGGGGTGTCTCACCGTCTCGTGGGGGGTCTCCGGGGCGATCCCGCGCTGCCGAATGCAACGTCAGCCCCTCCGCGGACGTTATAGGTGGGGCCGTCCCGCCCATGCCCACCCCCAACCGGCCTCTCTCTGTTCCCTTCCACCCTTTCTCCCCAGTGCGCCGTTCGCGATGCGATGCACGCCACACCCTTTCCGCCAAATCGAACTGCGCGCGCTCGCTGCTGGGCTCACTGGCGTCAAATCACGATCGATTTCTCATACCACGATTTTTCGTCCCTCCCCTCCCTCCTTCTTCTCCACACTCTTCTCGCTCTTCTTGCCGTGGGTCGGGGGTCGACGTGTGGGGTGTAGTGAGAGCTCTGCTGGCTACTTTAACGCCATTGGTGCCAATTCTTTTTCCGTCTCTGTTTCTCCAGTGCGCCGCTCCGCTCAGGCAGGACTCGTTCGCAACAGCTTGCGCCTCTTTTCGTGTTCCTTCCGTTTGTTTCCTGCCGCTTCTAGTCCTTTTTTCGTTTTTCTCTCGCAAGTGTGGATGAGGAGCGCTGCTGTGGCTGGAGTGATGGCAAGAGTGCCAGCTACATAAGCCCGTGCACAAGATATAATCTTTCAGCTACTGAATCGCGTTACCGCTAGTAATCCCAGTCTAACATTTCAAAACTAAAACAAATTGCACTCTTTTTATTTTTGCCTTGTAACTTCAGCCGTTTTTCTGTTTTCTTGTTATTTTCATAGGCAGCCCGGCCTGTTGGGTTAAATATTTATTTGCGAGCCATTTTCGACAAAACGGAAAAACTTTTCGTTGTCACCCTCATTGCCAACTTTGAGCGGACGGGCCTGGGAAACCACTCGCCTTGACTTGGACGAGAAGTGTAATTAGAGAGTTAGTTTGGCCTGTAGCGTGTGTCCTGCTGGCCTCCCAGACCGCCACTCCGTCGGAAGGGTGTCCAAGACGCTGCGCTGGCTAACTCGATTCACCAGTGCCACCACGAGGCAACGAGGAAGGACTCCGGAAAACATCCAAGCAACAATCGGGTATTTTCAGTTAGCGAAGTTAAGAAAAAAATATACTCATGTTACCTTATAAATTGTTTTAAGTAATGGAACTATCTCACCTTTGAAATGCTTTGCTCGTTGGGCAAATAGAGACGCACCAAGCACAACACTTCTTACCGTTCTTACAATTTCCCTCGTAAATGCATCTCAGGATGATAGAAGTGGAAGTGCTGCGTTCCTTTCTCAACCTGACCAACCAAGAGAACTCGGGCGTCGTTGTGCGCAC
>NW_026267330.1:439855-442447 GCF_000697945.3 Frankliniella occidentalis | reverse complement strand
GATTACCAGGGATTACCTACTCTGTGTACACCTGATTACCTCAGTTGGGCACCCCTCGGGTTTAGGTAACGGGGGCCACGCTGCTCTCGCGTCTCGCGCCCCGTGTGCTGTGTGCATGAGTGAGTGCCGATGAGAAGTGCCGAGTCTAACCTTGGCGCGGCCGTCGCTCGGATCTCTCTCTCTTCGCGGCTCTGTGATCAATAAAGTCTCTAGGATTTTGCGTTGTCGAGTCTCTCTACTGCTGGGGAGGCCTCCTGGATGATGGCCGCCCCCGACGGTTTAGTCGATAGTGCTGCGGTCGCGGGGGAGGAGGGGGGCCTCCCAGGGCCTGCCGTTGTCGCCGCGGTGGCGGCGGCGGGGCCCGGGGCCCTCCTCGGCGGGGCGTTGTGCTCGTCGCCCCGGCGTCCCCGTTCGGTGGGGCTCCGCGCGCTGGGTCAACTGTGAGCCCGCCCCGCCCCCGCCGCCGAGCTGACTTTGTTTTTTATTGAATTGGCACAAACACGCTGGGTGTGGCGCGCACCCTGCTGGCCACCCGCACCCCTTCATCCCCCACAGCTCGCTTGAGCTTCTTGGGGGGCCGCCGCACCCCCTGTGTCCGGTTATATATTGAGCAGGGGCCGCCCGCAGGCCCCTTCTGGGCCGACCCGCTGCTCTACATGCCCCCTCCCTGCCGCCCCTGGCCGCACCTCATCCCCAGGATTACAGGCAGCCGGCACACACAATCATGCGCTGCTGCTGCTGCTGCTCGTGGTGAAGAGAAAAAAAACTTTTGGCGTTTCGACCGATTGATTTTAATCGTAACCTCCGCGCCGCGCCCCCCGAAAAGCTTTGTGTTGAAATAGAGTCTAATATAAAAGTACTGTGCGCAGTCGCAGTCTCGGCTGGGAAATTAAAATGTGTGCCTAAATTAGGGGAAAATGAAAACAAAGGTCGAAAAACATATCGCGATGTTAATGTTGTTTTGCTATGCTGGTGTGAACTGTGAACTGAGCGTATAGCCTTGCCCCCGTTTTCATCTCGGCGTGGCTTCAATATTTCCCGCCCTCGCTGTTTAATGTCAATATTTGCTCGCGACTGGGGAGCGCGAAATGTATCCGCCGGTAATATACACGCACTCTCGCAACACACCGCGCACACTCTGGCGACACTATGGCTCGGTGGCATATGGAGCGAGGGGTAGCAAATGCTCGGCGGCAGGACACGAACATGGTGTGAGCTGGAATAAATGATCGTACTGGAGTCCGTAGGCAGTGACATGACACGTGTGACGGAACAGCGCAGGCCCCTCTCGTCTCGCTCCTACAGGGAATATTCCTTTGGACACATATTGCCGTACATATTACACATCAACATCACTCTCATTATTACGCCTATTTTACGATATTACTTTACTGTTAATAATATGAAACATTAATCTTTCCCACGATATCATGTTGCCATTGCTTTCATATACATTCATAACAAGACAAATTTGTTTCTTCCTTGCGATGGTGCTCAAGTTAGATTAAACGTCCGTTCGTTGTACAGAGAAGAAAATATATCTTGACTGAATGTGACCAAAAACGTTGTACCAGCAGGGCAAAAAGTGTTCCTTTCCACTTGAAGTGAGCTGTTATTCTGCGCCACAAAGCTCGGCCATATTCGTCCCCCAATAACACCATCCTCATCCCCTATGGCCCTCCCCTTACTTGCCCTTTTGCCGCCTTTTGCCAACCCGGGCCCCCGAAGGGCCAAGCCTGCCGCAGGTGCTGCAGCGGAGCCTCCTTCACCCCTCCCCCTCCCTCCTCTGTAAGGCCCGTGCCCCTCGCTCCAAATCCCTCCCCCCTCTCACCCTCTCCAGCCCGACCCGCGGACCGTCGCAACAGCCGCACGGCACCTCAGGTCGACAGAGACCAGGCAGCGTATAGTCATTCTAGTGGGATCCGAGGGGTACGTTGGGGGAAGGTGGGGTGGGGCAGGAGGAGTTTGTTTCGAGGCCAATGCGGCCTCTCTATGCCGGTGTAGACGAGAGTAAAGGCGAGTGCGAGAGGGATAGAGAGAGATGCGTGTGTGGTGTAAACACCTGCGCAAGGTCGCGCGCACGCATGGCGAGGCTCCAACTCGAGCACGGGCTTTCAGGGCCTCAGCTCTAGCGCGCTCTAGCGCGCTCTAGCGTTACTTGCGCCGGGGAAATTCTGTATTTATTGGCAAACTCTTGTGTGCTCTGTTCGCCCCGCCGCGCCGTGGGAGTTGATGATGTACCCTTGCGCTGCTCTCCATCCCAGTTGTTCTCTCCCTCTCTCTCTCTCTACATTTTTTATCCCTCCGCTCGCGAGGCGCGCGCTTTAATCCCGCGACGGCGCCTATGCGGGAGGGCCCGGGAGCGTGCGCGCGGGTGGTGCGCTCCTTGATTTCACTCCCTAGCGGGCGATGTCTTTTGACACAGTTTCTTTCTTTCGGTCATAAAAACTTACGCAATCCCCATGCAAAACGCCGACAGCCGCCACCGCTGCGTTTGGTGCTTAGCCGCCCCCCTCTCCCCGCCCCCCTTCCTCTCCATCCGACCCGCGCCGGTCGCTCCGGCTGGCTGCTCGCGGTGTTCCACCCCTCCGT
>NW_026267330.1:431585-439765 GCF_000697945.3 Frankliniella occidentalis | reverse complement strand
CCCCCCCCCCCCTTTCACCCCGCTTAGTCTCTCTTTCTCCCCAGAGAGCGCGTGAAAATTAAACTCATTGGCACCGCCATCCCAGTCCGGAGCTGGGGGGAGCCCGCGCTCTCTTGCTAAGTTGCTTTTTAACACCCCCGGTACCCCCTTCCATGCCGTGGCCCCGCTGGGGGTCCCATTAGGCACGCCCCACACTTTAACGAGCGACAGAGTCTTTGTCTTCCGTATTACCCGACCCTTTAACTCACTCACCGCCGCCCTGTAATATCGCCCTGCGAATAGAATAGGGGGGCCCGGGCCGCCGCGCTGGGCAAGGGGTGTGGGCGCGCGCGCTCTGTCACCACGGTGCTTCCCCTACCCTGTTCTTCCCCTCCTCTCCCCTCTTCTCTCTCTCTCTCTCTCTCTCTCTCTCTCTCTCTCTCTCTCTCCCCTCATCCCTCTCCTTCCCCTTTCCCTTGCTGCTTGCGCTCTGTTATACCCATTTCGTACAGACTCAATTTAACACGCGTTTATGAGGAATGCAGTGAGCAGGTGGATTGAGCAGCGCAGCGTAGCCGACGTGCCAAAGAGTGTATTTGACACTGGAAAAACGCCAAACACCTCTTCTCGACCTCCGAAGATACTCGCGCCAATTTTAGTGCTCTTAAAAATGAGTCGTTAAAACTTAGCACCCTACTAATAAAAGGCAACCAAGACGCCCATAGAGATCCTAAAACGTCGAGCTCGTACCTAACGTAAAGCAGGTACTAAAATCTCCCTGAAGTGACACAGTATTATAACCTACAAATTCACAAGTTTGCAAGTGTTTCACGAAAATGTCCATGCTTTCGCCAAAGTGACGCCAGATTTCCTGGACCCACGCCTCACTGTTCAAATCGAGTTGAAATCAACCACTGTCATCGTACGCAGAAGTAATTACACACTAAACCCTTGTGCATGTTTATGCAACACAGCAATGCATAAGGTAAGGATTGTGTGTTAAGTGTTTCTCAAACTGACAAAGTCTTCTAGAACTTTACAACCTCCCCTGTAGTTGTGCCAACTAGTACCTCGATGGGGCTGTTGCGCTTCACTATCTGCTACCCACCGAGTGCCATGGCCTCGCTCAATAAACGCTTTTCTTTTTTCATGGGCGTCCTGATCCGTCATCAGTCACACACAATAATTGTCATCCTGCACGCCAACGGACACTGATCGCTTCAAGTGCACGCAATGCTGTCCATCGAGACTATCGGGTGTGCCGACCTTTCTACACAGGAAAATGTTTCCTTTTTTGGCCTTGTCAATTAGACCCAAGATTACTTGAAAAAAAAAATTCGAAACAATATTTTCTTTTCCGTTAAAAAAAAATCCTCACTTGAAAGATATTATTATTCGTGTCACCAGTAAAATCAAATGTGTCTGAAAATTTATTGAAACATAAAAACATTTTTCTGTGGGTACGTACACTACAGTGGGAAAGACAGGGTGTTTCTTTGTGTGTGCGAGAGAGAGGGAGGAGAGGCAGAGAGACAGAGACGCAGGCGCGTGTACGATCGGCCGTCCGTCCGTTAAAAATGCTGGCCCATTCGGAGCTGTGATGGCCGGTCGATGGGGAGCCGCTGGCTGGGCCACGGCCGCTACAGCCAGGCGCCACATGGCGGTCACGCACGCGGCCCAAAGCATCGGCCAAAATGTCAGCTGCGTTGCTGCTCCCGCGCCTCCACGCCGACGCGGAGCAAAAAACAACAACTATTTCAGCAAAGTAGTTCACGATGCCTAAAAAATAATAACACGAGAGCCAATGAATGATTAATCAATCCGGTTATTACGGGCCCTTATCGGGCGAGTGGGCGCGGGCAGACAGCCTGGCAGGACGGTCCGCGGACGGTCCGACAGGAGACAAGGCCGGCGGGCGGGCGGCGGGGGCGGGACTGGGACTGTGTCGCGCGATATCGTCAAATTGATTGGAACGTGATCATTGGATTTCTGCCTTATTTTGGGGGCGGGAGGACGGGCGCCAGGCTCATCAGCCCGGTTCTAATTGCCTCCGCTAATGGTGGCTTAGTAGCCCCCCCTCCCTCCTCCCCCAAGCGCTCCACCCCTCCCGCTCTCCAGGAGACAGTCCCATCTGCCGTGTATAAAAGCTCAATTTTCTCCACCGCTCGCGCTCGCCCCCTCCCCTGTCCCTTTTCCTTTTCTCGCTAGCGCTGGCTGGGGTCGAGGGGGAAAGTAAGAAGAACAGAGAGCAATAAATCAAATGCCTTAGCTCGCCCACCCCCACCATTCATCCCTCCATAAAACTATCACAGGTAGCACAAAAATGAGGACGTTAAGGGTTGTACGAGCAAATCTTACAATATCAGTGGTGGCACCATCGGCGCTGTACCATTAACACCATCACCAATGTACCATTATCACCATCTACTGTACCATTATCACCATCGCCAACCGCATTACCAGGAGGGCGCGGCACCGCTAGCGAATTTATGGCTCAACGCGTTTGGTTTCTGGGCATTCCGTTGTCTGGTTCCTCCCTTGCCTCCGTCCCTCCACCACCGGGGCCCCCGCCAGTGGAGCCCGCTCCTGCCCTGCTACATCAGCATTCCGACCCAGCCTCTTTGTTGGACCAAATGCGGTTATCTAACGAGCAAAAATGAGCGCGCCAGTCCTGAATGGAAATGAAGACAGTAGGTTCGGAATTACCGCAAAGCGAGCGAGGCGAGGCGGGCGTGGTCGACTGAGCGGGAAGCGTGGCGTGGGGGGCCTCGTGGGTGGCAGCGGTGGTGGCGCCTGGTGTGCCGAGCGCCCAAAAGTGAAGGGAAATAAGTAAAAGTGCGGCTGAAAGCACTAGACCCGTTGGAAAAGTCAAAGAGAAAAAGTGTTTTAAAAAAAAAAACTGCCAAGGGGCCTGTGCCGTAGTTTCCCCTTATTCTGAAGTATTTAGCATCGCCGTTGGAATGCTGGTTGAGCCGGGCATGCCGATCCCGGCAACACATTATCCGCAGTACGGGAACGTGCATGGCATGGGGCGAGGGTAAGTGCAGCGGAGTGCCGAACTCTCTCCCCCCATTCTCTCTCCTGTCCCGCAGGAAGTTAGGCGGGCGACCACAGCGCGGTACGTCATGGTAGAGATAGGGACAGTGGCGAAGCCCCCTCCCACTGGCCACCTGATCTTGGCCCCCGCCGGCTCACAGACTTAGAGCAATAAACGGGTTGAGGTGTGAAATTTTCGTTATGTTGCCGCTGTTGGAGATATTTTTCTTTCTAACGTGCGACGAATTCCTTTTTTTTTTTTAATTCTCTTAAAACTCTTCCTTGCACAAATGTCTATATGATGAAGGCTTCAACTTTGGTTTGTTTTTCAGTCCATAAAAACGAATATCAAATAACTGTCTTGCAAGTAGTGTAACTTAAATCTTATCGAGTCTTACAGCTAACATAGCTGAGGTTGTTAAAATACAGGACAATTTTATGGTTTACGCAACGACCTTATATTGTGCCGTACCGTCGCTGTTCGTCCGACTGTCTCCTCAACAAATAGTTGGGTAAATCCTTTCGCGGAAAGTCAAACAGCCGCCCGCTCCGCTGGGTGACCGCGGGTGACCGCGGGCGACCGCGGGCGACCGCGGCCGGGAGGCTGAACGGCTGAGGGCAGCCTAACAAGTTGGAACGGCCGCCTCGCTACTTCGGCCCATCGTGTTGGTTTGCGTCCCCGGCCAAGTTCCCGATGTTAAGCCTGTGCTGACAAATATTGATTAACTCTGACAGAGGACTCTGTCTACGTAGGCTCTTGATCCTCACGGTATTTATATAACATGGGCCCGAATTACAATTTTATTGTAGGGTTGGGGGGGGGACAATGATTAGCTTACCCAAATTATGAGTGAAACTAATGATATGGTATTGACACAAGATTTTAGTTACATTGTGAGTCAAACTATCAAAAAATTGCTATCGTCAATAATTTGTTGAACGAAGTCTCGTACCATGTTATGTTTAGGCGGATAAAGAAATGAATAGGAGATAACGTAACTTCGCGTGTCGTCGTGTCGTGTAATAAAGCGTAAAGACTCATGCAGTTTTCGTGTTGCAGGTTAACATGGCGGCCCCTCCGGGTCTGAGCATCGTGGCCAAGACGCCCTGAGCAGCACCACACAAAAGGCGGCTCAAAGAGAGGTAAGCACGCGACCTTCAATACATAATAAGGAACTTTTGTCTGATGAGGGCATCAAGGTCCTGCATGCGAATATACCGGCGGACATCACAGATAAGTGTTTTGCAAAGTATCAACTTGTTTCGTCGTCGGCGTTGTCCCTCCCTGCAAACGCTATTTTGCTTCCCCGTCGGGGTTGCAGCACTAGTACATTATGGCTTTCTTGACGTGCCCGGTGCCCACCACAACTTCCGTTCGCCGGAACAATAACACGCCAGTTACTGCCAGGAAACTTTTACGCCCCTGTTTATGTGGGAATAAAAATCGCCAACTAGTGCCTGCCTGCCTGGCCTGCCTGCCCCGCCGGCTTTCGGTTTCGGTGTTTGACGGCACAGCAGGCGACATGAAGCAGCTGACGAGTCTGTCGCGCTCGCAAACTAAAAAGTTGCCGCTACGGTCCAGGAAAAACGCAAAATGGAATGTTTTTTGAGCTTCAAAGTCCAAAACTCCAAAATATATTGAAAAGTTCGTTTGGGTCGGTGGCTATTGCTGCCCTGCTGCACGCTGACTGCGCTCGCTCCATAGCCCCTCCGACTTGAATATGGAAATCCATCCCTATTTCGGCCGGTGCGCAAAATGATGTTATCTGATGCGTTCAGTCGGGGCCGTTAGGAGCGCCCCTTTCAATGCGCCCACCCTCCCCCTTTTGCGCACTCTCATTCTCTCGTTGTTTCATCTGTTTCAATCCCTCTTTCTCTCTCTCCTCCCTCTTGCCCCCCCCCCCCTGCCGTCATTTCGTTCGAACCAAAAAACAGCGGTGTGAAAGCCAAAATCTCCCGCGCCCATATGGAAACCTTTTTTTCCTCGTCTGCCAAGTTAATGCGTCTGCGAGGCGCCGCCGCCGCCGCTTCCCAAGCCGGCCACCTCGCCGACAATGACAGAATGGATGATATTCATAGATTTTTCAATTTATGCGTAATTGTGTTGCCACGGTGGACCCTCTCTCCCACTCCTCGTCTCCCTCTTCCTCTGTTTCACTCTTCTCTTCAAAGGTTGGATTCCACGCTTCGGAGCCATTGGTTTTTGACCACCTAACAACGTAACAAAGTCAGGGCGGAGAAACACGAACCCGATCGGCTTCGACCCGCTCTTCTGGGCATTCCTCGCACGGTGGGGCTGACCACTCCACATCAGCTAAAAGAGAAAAAAACAAAAACAAAAGCAACCCTTTAAAGAGAGGAATTTGTGGAATGTAAAGAGAAATCTACGCCCCATGCACAGCAGATCCTCCTCGCCGCTCCTAGCCGTGGCGTAGCGACCAGCGACCACTGCTCTCCTGGAAAATGAAAAGAGTGTGTTTTGGTGTTTCCGGAAATGGACTGCCTTCCCCTTCCCGTACAGAGTAATCCTTTTCATCTTACCCAACACACTGTGTCACCTATCCAAAGCACGCGTTAGGAGTGGGAATTTTTGTATGTGCGAAGAGCCAAAGTCTGCATTTGTGTGAGAAGTCTATAAGTCCACGGGGTGAACCTCTGGCCTGTGGGCATACCTCACTTTATATCATTGCCATTTCCTCTGTATTTTCTATTTTGGTCTGCGAGAAATCTCTCACGCATTTTTCTTGTCCCCTCTTCTGGTTTTCGCTATATATGCTGATCGATAGGTTTGGCTTTTGGCGAGGACCAGGGGGGCGGTTATTCGCGGGCTTCGGACGGACGAACCCGTCAGAGCGGATTGATCACAAGGAGGGAACAAATGGGATCCGCTTTGAGTGCGGGGGAGAGCGGGGCCTGCGATACGCCCCGGGTCCCCGCGGCCGCCCCCCCAGCGCCACACGCCAAACGTGATAAACCCGACGAAACAGACGGGGCGGGAGCGGGCATAATAACCGGAGCGACCGCGCGTGGTCAAACGCGCCGCCAAGCGGAAACGGAAACCTTCTGGCGCTCTCCCTCCTCCCCTCTCCGCTCTCTCTCCCTCACGCCCCATTTGGCGCGCCGTCGAGGAAGTGAGACGGAGAGAGAGCGGAGGGCGGCGCGGGGCCGCAGCCCCGAAACACATTTGTCGCCGTGCTGCGAGGCGGGCGGGGGCGGCGGGGCCGCGACGGCCGCCCTTTTGTCGGCGTCAACTGGATTGGCCGGACGATTACATCACGTCGGGCCGACTGCAGCGCCGCCGCCCCGCCCGGCGCCCAGCCCTGTAGCAACATCCCGCACCCCCTCCCCTTGCTCTCACTTTTCACTTACCCTTCTGGTGGCGCAACCCGGCCTCCCTCCCCCCACCCCTGCATCCTTCTCTCTCGTCCGCCGCCCTGCCCGTCCAGCAAGGGGTTCCCTCTGTGTGTCTCTCTGAGTCAAGCTCTCACCGCTCAACTTGAGGGGCGTCTGTTTCTGTGAAGTCGCGCATGAAATCTGCTGGGAGCCATGTCCTCCTTGTTGTTCCCGGCACCGTGTCTGTGTTTGTCTCTCTCGCTCCTTTCCTATTGTCGGGGTGCGAGAAGAGAGTCTTATTGCCACCTTCTTCCTCCTTCCCTTCCCTCCTCTCCTCAGAGGCCTTCATGGCGGCGGTGGCGGCAGCTCTAAGATTACACTTACTTGTGTTATCCCGGGGGCTTTTAGTATGAACGAGTTTCCACCGGAGCATTGTTGAGAGAGAGAGAGATAGACAGAGAAAGAGAAACAGCAGAGAGAGGCGGGAAAAGAAGGGTTTGTTCCAAGCCCCGGGATCTAAACTATTAAGAACTCGTGTGAACAACACTGACGTCGCCTAGGGGCGGACCCCTGGCCGGGCGGCCGCCTCTTGGCCCCTTCTCTGCTATGCTATACCTCGCCATGCCCCGACCCTCGCGGTGGCTCCAGCGTCTCGACCCAACCAGCGCGAAACAAAGCTAAATGGGGCGGACTTTCGGGAATGAAGACACCGGAGCGCGGGCCCGGACCCCCTCCCGCCTTGGGAACCCCTCATTAGGGGGGCGGGGGGCAGGGGCGCGCAGGGGCGCGCACTACTTCCCTTCCCCAAGGAGGGTGTTTCTTTTGCACGGCGCGACTCGTAGACTTAATTAGGCGCTGATGTGCCCCTCCGCCGCGCCCCGCCGCCGCGCCCCGCCGCCGCGCCCCCCGGAGAGCCCCCTGTGGGGGGCTGGACTGCTCCGCTGTGCACCACTGTGAGCGGGTGGCCTACCCGGCGCAGCGCTCTGGGAGGACCTGCCCTGGAAAAGGCGGCGCGTCCTTCCGCAGGAAAAAAAAAAAACGGGCGGAGGTGAAAAGGGAAAAGTTTGAAAAGAGCGCTGCTGGGAGAGTCGGAGGGGGAGAGAGAGAGAGAGAGAGAGAGAGAGAGAGAGAGAGAGAGAGAGAGAGAGAGAGCTAGGACAGAGAGGAGAGGGACGACACCGCAGCGGGGCGTCGTCGTCGAGTGGATGTTATCGGCCCTGCGGCCGCTGCGGTCCCGCCGAGGAGAATCGTCGTTAGAAGCAGGCGACACGTTCGTTAGCGGAACGAAGTCTCTCCCCGGCTCATCTTTGCCGGAGCCAGCCACAGGGGGCAAGGAAGGGGGGTAGAGGGGGGAAGCTTTCGTTTTGATTCAAAAGGCGTCAAGGCGGGTGGGTCGAGGCGCAGCAGCGCATTGCCCGCCGCGCCCGAGCCGGAGGAGGAGGAGGGTTTGCCCAAGCTCGTTTCCTCTCGCCGCCACTTAGTTTTCGAAATGAGTTGAGGAGAAATTAATTTTTCACAGACTGTTGGCCCGGGAAGAACACACAAGAGCCGTGGGTGGGTCAAAGGAGCGGCTGTGAATAATGGACGAATCTGGGCACTACCAAGCGCCTTTCTGTTCCGCTTCCTCTATCGCTGCTTGCCCTCACTGCTGCTTGCAGCGCCGCAGCCGCCGCCGGCCGCCGACCGCCGCCGGGAGAAAGAGCGAGCACACGTGATTCGGTCGGGAGTTGTGCTATGCGATGTGCTACGTGTGCAGCTGAGCTCCACGTCCACATGCAGGCGCTCGCCGTACGTCGGGGCTCATATTTCCTGTCGTCGACTTCCCTCCCCCC
>NW_026267330.1:429143-431535 GCF_000697945.3 Frankliniella occidentalis | reverse complement strand
CGGCATGGTTTGCACACTTTGCCCTGCGCTCTCCTCCTCCCTCTAGTGTCTCTGTAATAACATTTCTATCAGCTAACACTCCGGCGTTAAGGTTCTATTTTTTGTAAATACATAAATCTTTCACTTTAACTAAAAAATTAAAATGTAAGTTTCGATTGTTGTCATCAAACTCGTCAAATTTCCCATTTACAAATTATGTAGTAAATTTTAGACAGCCATACAGCCCATTCTTCTCGTGAATGTGATCCTAGTCGTTGCGCAGTACTTGTAATTTAATGATTTCAAATTGTTATTTTACAAGCACGACATTATGGAAAAGTTTCCTGTAACTCTTACAAGTATTTTTATCCCAGTGGGAGAGAAATAGCCTATGCTATTTTTTTTACAGTGCATGATGAGAGATGTGCGTTCCATGCTCGCTTCAATACGATGCGCTTGTTGCGGATGCTGCGCGTTGCACACTCCCCGCTGACTGCACATCTCATGATGTGTGTTGTCTTATTCATGCGCAGAGCACGGCGGCCCACTGCAGTAGTGCAAGGCGCAGGATCGAATAAGCGCAAGTAGCGAGCGCTACCGTAAGAAATGTTTCAAGGGTAGCGGTTTACTGTTTTTACACTTCAAATGTCGTAACAATACCTTGCATGATCTAGCTGGAGGTAAAACTTGTAAAGCTACGATTTGAAACTGAAAAATAAATGAAAACTTTTCATTTCTTAAATTGACTTAGACTTATTTTTCTTTAATAAGCTGATTGCACGTTTGCAGCTTCGCTTGTCAACTGACTGATATATTTTTCTCAGTGATCTGGGTGCACCTTAGTTTGAATTTTCGCGCCACGACCCGTTCTGCTGGTACGAGCCTGATTGCATTACTACGCAATCACGATTTCCCCCATCTTGGCCTTAAATTGCCGCGGACCGTCGTCGCCGTAAAACGAATTTGGTCCGTCTATACCCGGGCGCCGCTTTGCCGCGTGTGCTGTCGTATATATTGGAATATATATTGGAAATATTTACTCAATCTTGTGCGCGGGCTATCGCGCAGCCCATGTGAAGTTTTACTCGCGAATTTTATTTATCTTCCCACGACCCCCCGACAACTCATATATATTGCTGCTGCAGCGCGGCAGTCATCATCACATCATGCAGAGTTGCCACACACACCCGGCAGCGGAACGGATGCACTTCATCCGACGAGCTGTTGGCTCAGTTCGCCCCCGCGGGTGCGTCTGGGTGGTATGGGGCGGGGGGAGGCAGGGGTCCATTGGCTGCGCGGCACGGGCGGAGCCCACTCTTTGTCGCCCAGCGGAGCATAGAATCGCTTCATTTGCGGACAGCGCTCAAAGCCCGGGGGCGTTTTCTAGTGTTTTCCGTCCGCGTTATCCCCCTCCTTTCCCTCCTCCCCCTCATCTCCTTCCCCATTTGCCGGCAGCGATTTTGGTGCAGGTGGGGTCGGGGCTCTTCCCTGCTGGGGCCGACTGCCTGTGATGGAACGTGATGTTGCCGCCGCCTACCCGGCTGATGGGTAGGCCTACAAGGGGGATTAAGGCTCCACAGGGGGATCACACGCGGCTCACACGGAGCTAGGCTGATGGGTCTGAGGTGTGGGTCGGGCGGTGGGAGCTGGAGGATACGGCAGAATCAAACCGTTTGGCCAATTAGCATTGAGTGAGACTCGTGGCACGCTGGGGACCCGCAGCCGCAGCAGCTGGGCGGAGGAGGGAAAACAAACAGGGTCGAGGGTAATGCTTGGGAGTCAGGGTGTCAGCGTTATCCTCTCTGCGTCGCTCTTCTCGACTGGAAGTGCAAACCTACCCACACAGCTTTATAATGTGCAATGTGCAATTTTAATGGTAAACTTGGATTGGAAAGTTGACAGGTCCTTTATTTAACATATTAAAAATGGATATCGGCTGTTAAGAGATGTGCTACATTAAATGGCACGTTTCTTTCTTTTTTTCTGAGAGCCGCTTTGTGTTGTTTTTTTTGTGGTGTGTCTGATGCGAGCATACACAGCAGTGATCTTTGTTTAGTTGGAGAGTAAAGCGCGTTTAGTGGCGTCGCCTCACGTCGGACCTTTATGAGTCATAACGCCCCGAGTGCAGCCCCCTCCTCCCACCAACCCACGCCTCACACGCCCTATCCAACTGAGATTGCGAAGCATTAAGATTGTTGTGCGCCCCCCCTAATGTCTAAAGTGGGGTTTTACCAAGGCGGGTGCGACATATCATCTGTGTTTTGCCCACGTACAGTTGTACCTTATGATTACTACTTATCGCTTGGGCTAGAGATTCTTTGTATGGCCTCCCCGCATCTCATTGTCCGTACAAAAACAATCAAAAATAATCTCCATGTTTTTTGGGATGCTGTGCCCTTATTTTATTGCCCCC
>NW_026267330.1:422783-429093 GCF_000697945.3 Frankliniella occidentalis | reverse complement strand
CCCCCGGTTCGTGGTAAAAAGTTTTTGAATTTCAAGACATGGTCTTGGATCTAATGGAGAAGACCATCGACATCCAAAACAGGTTCTTGAATAATTCAAGAACCTTTCGGTACCGTGCGCCTCGTCGGTAACTGAGACTCCCTGTCGTTAGTGGAAGGACGAGGATTTAGAAGGAGCTGACTAGCGTAACCATCATCATCAACACCATTATTATCAATTTTGACGACGCAAGCTTCGCCTCCGGCAGCTCAGCCGTCCTTGTTGCCCTTTATGGAGTGGGATGGGATGCACAATATTTTGCTGCGAGAACACTTTGCCCAGCACGGAGGACCTTTTAACTGCCTCTTCTGCACTATCGCCGTCAGCATTGAGTAGTCTGCTTTCCTCTTCTCATAGTTTGCCAAAGTCCATTATCGACTTTGAACGGGGGCAATTTGCTCCATCACTATGTGCCTCGCTTGTCTGTGATGGAAGGGGGACGCGCGGCATTGTGCCTGAGCATGCTTGCTTTCATAGACGAGGGAGAGAGAAAGGGACGGCAAAAGAAAAAAGGCCCTGTTGTGATAGAGTGGAGTTTGTTGACGTGTGCCCCGTCGATATTTCCATAAGCAGAGGGTGCTCCTGCTGTGGACCGTGCTATAGCTGCGGCCGCTTGGGGTCTCGACCCTACTCCTCCTCCCCTCAAAGGTTGTGTTATTATCCGTCTGGGGTGTATGAATGGATTTGGGCAAGCGGCAAGGGAGCTGCTGGCGGCTGCTGGGGCGGCGGGCAGTGGGGGTGGAACAGGGGGTGGAGACGCGCTGGCGATCACCGCCTGATGAGGTGCCGGCTTAAGGCATAATGAGGTCGCACGTATAGCAGCTGGCGGACCGTAGCAGCAGATAAGAACAAAGGAATGTTTGCTGTGTAAGGAAGGCTGAGGGGACGAGAGAGAGGTTGAAGAAAGGGACCACCCTGAGAAATTCTTGTAAGGGACAAGAAATTTTTCGATAATGTGTAATATGTAATTAAAACCCCAAAGTTGTAAAATTACAAGTTAAAATTGTAAACTACAACTTAAAATAGTAAAATCACAAGTTCTATATATCGACTTGGAATGCATTGACGGGCAAGAATAGGGTGTCATAAATTCACAGCATACTCCGTTAGTCGTAAATTCAAAATATGTAAATATACGAAATAAATTTTTGAGAGTGCCAGGAATGGGGTGGAGAATGGCGAGTGGGAGAGTGGGCCAGGCGCGCGTAATGGCCGCGCTGGGGAAACCTTATCTCAGTCAGAAACACAAACGTTATTGATGGTTTGTGGGGAAAGCGAGAGGCATCGGGCGGTCGGAGCGGGAGCGGGGTGGCCGGAAGGGGATCTGCAGCTACGGCGGGGGCTGCGGAATTAAAGGCCTGTCGGACTGACATGTCGGATCACTGCTCGGGGTTATTGTTCCTGGGGCAGGAGATAGGGAGGAACAAGGTCGCACTACCAAAAAGCCAAGGAGAAGAATCGACGAGCATCGTTAGGCTTGTTACTGTTGAATCTAGGTTGTAGTAGGTAAGAAACAAGAAATATGTTTTCGAGGAGCAGCCGGGTGTTCCGGTTTTTAAGCTGTTCAAGTGAAATCTTGCATTGCCTATATTTTACTGCATGGAGAACACCTGCCCAGCTTGGAATCCTCAGCCTACTAATCTTCCTTTTATCTGTAGGTTTTGTGCCAATCTACATTTTGGGGGTTCGGATGTAATCGCAAGATTGTGGTTCCTTCAATATGAACTTCCGTTTCTATTTTTGTTCAGCTCCCTTGCAACTGTTAAAAGTCAACTGACAGGCTGGCGACGAAGCAACTGTTAACTGATAAACTAAGTGTTCAACTGCTCAACACTTGTAAGTGTGCAACTGCAAGTTGAATACTTGCAAGTGTGCAACTGCGTAGTAGTGCACTTGCAAGTGTTAAACTGGGTAGGTGTGCAACTCCTCGGTTGAACACTTCCTTAGATTGGACGCTTACTGTGTATGA
The DNA here is from genome assembly GCF_000697945.3 of Frankliniella occidentalis. Taxonomy (NCBI): domain Eukaryota; kingdom Metazoa; phylum Arthropoda; class Insecta; order Thysanoptera; family Thripidae; genus Frankliniella; species Frankliniella occidentalis. The sequence continues at coordinate 427,085 of NW_026267330.1, read as the reverse complement.
AGTGCCTAACCGAGGAGTTGCACACTTGCAAGTGCACACCTACCGAGTTGCACACTTGCAAGTATTAAACTTGCTGTTGCACACTCGCAAGTATTTAACTTGCAGTTGCACACTTAGAAGTGTTGAGCAGTTGAACACTTAATTTATCAGTGTTTCCAGTAGTGTAGATACAGCCTGCCGAATACTCTTGTCCCTCTCGTGAGGGTGGAATTCTTTTTGGCGCTCTCTGCTGTCGTCCCACTTTAAGCCGCAACAAGTCCGTCGCCTCTCTTTCTCCTCGCATGGAGTCGTCGGCGGGGTGTCGTCCTGCTGCCGCCGTGAGTGCCGGCCTCGGCCTCTTCTTGGAGTCCTTTGGGCCCGCGCGCCACCGACCCCCGCCCTCCTCCTCCTCCTCCTCCTTCTCCTCCTCCCCCTCCTCCTCCTCCTCCTCCTCCTCCTCCTCCTCGGCTGCCGCAGTGGGGCCCTCTCCCTGCATGATGGGGCTCGGGCCGCGATAAAGGGCTGTGGGTGGGGGTCGTTAGCAAACAGGGCCCGTCGGTCGGCGCCTAATGTCGGGGCCCGAGCGTATAGGGGACGGGGGGGATTACGGCAGCCCAAAAGTGAGTGGTGAGGGATGGGAAGATGTCGCAGTGCTCCCCTTACTTGGCTTTGTTGTGATACTGTTGCAAATAAAATGTTGTTTTTGTTTTCTGCATGCAATACGTACACGTATGTGGCGCGAAAAATTGATTAACTTTCTGTTGAGAGAATGCGCTGCCTTGAAAAGGTCGGGAATAGATGGATGGATGTGTTCGGACGGGAGGTCACACTCGTTCCCTCTCTCTGCTCGCCTGCTCCCCCCACTCTGTCCCTTCCTTCCTTCCTCCTCCCTGATCCCTTCCTCCTCCTCCTCCTCTCCCCGCTGCGTCCCCTGGGCGTCAGTTGTCCGCAGCCATTATTGAGTGACTTTCTATGTTCGGCTGGCGCGGCGTGACGCGGGCCTGACGGCCGTGCGACAGACGGCGTGTGTGACGGACGAGCAAACAAAAGGGACGAGCGGGGCTGCAGCCGACGGATCGGATTGAGAGGCTCGGTGGTGGTGTCGGGGGCATGTGTGTGTGCTCTGCTGGAAAAACAAAGGTGCGTTAATATGCACTCTTTAGGGGGCGCTTAAGTATTTGAAAAATATTGTTTCAAATTATCTGTCTTCCATTTCTGTCAGGCACATTTTCTTATGTACTCTGGCTTTACGTTGTCTAAGCGCGGGCAGGGCGATGCCGGTGTGAAGTGGCGGACAGGTCTGTTTCGTGTCAATTCGAGCCCGAGAGGGAGCGGGAATGTGCTCCTCTGTGTATCCCCGTGATAAACAATGTGGAGCTGGCTGACAGCGCCGCCGCGATCCTGGTCTGGGAGGCCCTGGAGCATAGCGGCCCCGGCCCGGCCCGCGGCCCTGACTGGAACGGAATCCCTCAGCAAGCCAGCAGCCTTGAGGGGTAGAAACTCGATTTGCGCGCGGCTGGGGACGGACCGCCGCGTCACCGCCCTGGTGAGCCGCGCGCCGAGGCCGTCGAGGCCGCTGCTGCGAGGCTGCTGCCGCCGAGGCTGCTGCCGCCGAGGCTGCTGTCACTGATAAACTGCAACGGTGGCCGCGCAACTTTAATTGCCGAACTCGCGCTAGCGGCGTGGCTCGGAGTAGTGCGGTGTCGTGCGCGCTCGCGCTGGGGGAGGGAGCGATGGTAGCTTAAAAATAAGCGCTCGCTCGTGTTTTTAGACAGTCCCCAAGACTGTTATTTAAAAAAAAAAAATAATTTGTCAGAGTGCACGACTTTCTTGAGAAAGGACGCGCCGCATAAATAATATTTGGGTGTCGTTTTATCCCCCGGCGGTGCTGCAGTATTGTGTTTCCACGGGCGGCCTTCTCCTGGGGCGGTATCACCACCCGTGCCTCCTCCAACTCTCTCCGCACAGCTTTCCCCCACAACCTTGCCCTTCCCCCTCCCTGCACCCCTCTCGGCGAGATCTCCCGCTTGTTCACCTGCAAATAGCCTTTTGTCTGCGAGGCGGTCCTCACGTCCCGGCGTGATAACGTTGTTCACAAGCCTTTGTGCGTGCGCTGCTGCCAGCCAGAGTGCTATAGAGAAAGCGAAAATTTGCGCCACAGTTTTCCAACAGAACGCCCGAAATGCGTTGTTTAATCCTGTTAATGGCTCAACAATTTTCGAAACGTGTTTTATTCCTTTTTCATAATTTGCAATGCTTTCTAAATGGCCTACATCATTTCTATAAAATTTGGCACTGCAGCCGCGAGTGATGGAAACTACAAGCTGCCACCACTGTTGAGCGTGGACTGTAAAAACTTTGCAATAAATTGCGATTCTGTGCTGGTTTCGCGCGGGCGGCCCGTCCGGCTGGTCCCGGGCCGTTCCCTGTCGCGCGCCTCGCCTCGTCATGCTAATGTCATTTAAAAGGGAAATAAACACGGAGGCAAAACGGAAACAGAAGTCTCGCGGGGGACTGAAAGGGCTCGGCCGGGGCAATTGGAAGGAGCAGGAGGCGAGGACGGAGTTGGAGGAGAAGGATTCTGTCGCCCCGTCGGCGCGCGGGCTTCTGAACTGCGCTGCTTAAATATGCAAGCAGGGCCGCCTCCGTCCTGCTTCCTCCTCCCACCTCACTGGCCGGCGCGGCACGGCTCTGCTGCCTCGCGGCGAGGCTCGCGGTCGCCTTGCCCCTCTCTCTTTGCACATCATTGTCGGATGTTACGCGTCAGTGGCGCGGCGCTATACACGGCGGGGCGAGGCGCGGGCAGGACGCTGACGTGCTCCGTTTGTCTTTGCACCGTAACTCCGCAATGAGCGAACAAGTTCCTTTATCTCCAGTGCCGCCCCACTACCGTAATTATCATCACCGTCAGAGGACTGCTATGTGCACCGGGGATGGAAATGATTTCTTGTTTCAAGTACATGTTGTACTAAAAGTGACAGAAGATTGTTATTTGCTTTGGCATATAAGATTATTTTTTCTTTGGAGGAAGAAATTTATCTTAAAAATGTACTTGAAAAAATAAAGATAATTTCGTCGGTGTGCCGCTGCCTACACGGACACTCAGAAAATGTCCTTTTTGATTCTAGGAAATGCCGTTGAAAAATTGTTTCCACCAATCAAAAATTTCAAAGGGGAGTTCTTTGATCTATGAAAATTGGCTATAAATCCAAGCGATAATTTCCATTGTCAGAACTTCGATGATACAGAATCAATTTTGCTAATGGAATTTCCCCCACACCTCGTTTTCTGAGTGAACTCGGCCCTTCCGCTGCGGCTTAGTGGCTTGGTGTGGGCGGGCGTAGCGAGGGGTGCCGACGACGTCGTGGCCCATCCAATAAACAGTGATCCTCGTCGGCAGCCAGCTGGTCCAACTAGTAGGCTCACGACGAGGCCGACACGACCCTATCCGCCCACGCAGTAGCCTGCCAACCCGCACCGCAGCGGTCGCGTAGCTGCGCCCGTGCCCGCCCAGGCGAAGACCATTGTCACTAACGACTAACCGCCGCGCTTACATCACGCTTCGCACAAATGCCACACGTTTGTCTCCGCGTTACATAAACTATGGAAAAAATGATCCGACGTAAAATGAGCTGCGGGACAAGGTGCTGTGGCGCAATATCGCTATTCTAAATCCATAAACTATTTTGTTTTCAAGATGAATCACTTTTACAGCGTGCTTTTTTTACAGTATCGCGTGGACCGCAATGATGAACAGCGCCGGTCCGGAGGGCCTCATTCACTGCGCCTCACCTAAGCCCCACTTTAATATCTGGGCTGCGGGCGGCGGCAGAGTTTGTCGCGGAGTGGAAGGAGCGTCTTTACTGAAAGGGGAAACCCTTCCCGGCTGGCAGTGAGCGGCTGCGATGAGAAAATCTGCCGGTCTGTCTAGAAAACTGTCGGTGCGGCGCGCGGCGACGCGTCTGATCTGGAGTAGTAACGACTACGGGAGGGGGCATATCGGGTGGTATACTCCGAACGGCAGGAAGCAGCAAGTCCTCCAGGCCAGCGAGCTCACCCGAGCGCCGCGCCGGCCAGGAGCAGGAGGCTCTCCAGCAGGCCAGCCGCTGATCTACTTTATTTCCTGGAGGGCGTCGTCGTCGCATCGGGTGCTGTGCCGCGAGGCGGGAGAGCAGGCGGCTGCTATCTCCTCACCCCGCCCCCGAAAGCCTCTTGCAAAGTCGTAACTTTCCTTTGCTCTGCCCCTCTCCAATACCCCGCCCGCCCGCTCTGGGTTCTTCACTGCTCCTTATTCTCTGCTTTGGTTTCGGTTGCACGAGCCCC
>NW_026267330.1:418630-419993 GCF_000697945.3 Frankliniella occidentalis | reverse complement strand
TAATAATGAATTATCCCTAATTTATCTATTTTTTTCTGTGGGGACTCGGGGGTCTCTCTCACCTACCGTCGTCGTCGGCGACGAAGGGGAGAAGGACCCGCGGCGCGTGACGCCGTGACGCTGGTGTGAGACTGCCCCGGCACCTCTTCGGCTCGCTCCGGAGCTCCTCAACTGTAAATCCCAAAACTTCCTCAACGAGCGTCGCGGAGGAGGATCTCAAAGGAGACGAAGCACCGGCGGCGGCCCTCATTGTAACACCTTTGCGCCTCATTATGCGGGAGAGCGAGAACGTGACCTTCACCCACTGGGGATAGGGTCCTGCCCTCATCAAGGGGTGTTCAAACAAACCCGCCCCGCGCCCGCGGCGGTGGATGTGCGTGCGTGTGTGTGCAGGGTGCCGAACAACATCGCACTCACAACCAACACGCTTCACACGCGGACGAGCTATGGCTTTACAAAAGCGATCCGAAAAATCGTCGCTCATCTTTTACGCTTGCTGGGCGCCATTCCACGTACACACACCACTCACACAGAGCCTGTCACTTCTATTCAAATTGGCTTGAAAAAGGCGTATGTAATGGGGACGAAAACAAGTCAATTTGACCAGTTTCATCTCTCTCTTTTCGTCTGCGCGCGCGTGTGTGCGTCTGTGTGTGTGATGGCCACCGCCATGAATGGGGAGGCTCGCGGAGAAGCACGACGCCGCATGAATAAACAAAGTGACAATCGCGTCCAATTTCAGCCCCGAGCTCTCGAGCAGTAATTTCCGCTTTAGCGAATCAAGTAAGTGGTGCGCTGGATCCAAATAACGCGTTAGCGCAAAGAGCACCAATAACAAACGCGACCAGGGGTGGCCGCAGAGCAGAGGGGAACGATAGGGTGGGGAAGGGGTGGAAGAAGAGGGACCCTCACCTCGACTTTTAATCCAGTAGAGAGCGTCCCCCACACCTGTCGTGGGGCCTGCCGACGTCGTACCCCCCAGTGTGTTGGTGTGTGTGTGTGTGTGTGTGTACGGCGCGTGCCAGGCGGCGAAATGAGTTTCGTGTGGTGCTACTATGAATTCTTTCTCGCGCCCAATACCATTTCTCTCTCTCTCTCTCCCTCTTTCCCTTTCTCTCAATTCCTCTTATCCATCCATCTTATCCCTTCCTCGTGCCGTTTCATCCATCTTTTCCTCTCTCTCGGCGAGCGATTTATTGATTGACCTATCTTGCCCCGCCGAAACGGCCTGTCACCACGCTAAAGCGATCCGACCATGCCGTGTGTCGCCACGACGACCCTCAAGGAGGCTCTGATGCTCGCCATCCATCGGCCGCGACCTCCCTCTCCGGAACCATTCCTCTGACCCCTCACCCCCCCCTCT
>NW_026267330.1:412753-413560 GCF_000697945.3 Frankliniella occidentalis | reverse complement strand
GAAAAAAGAAAAGGAACGGGGTGAGGGGGGAAAAAAAGCAACACAACAGTGTGATGACGGTTGTTCTTAGTAGTGATGGTGATGATAGTGATAGTGGTGGTCTCTGTTGGCTACTATACGGGTGCTGCTGTGTGAGAAGAACTCGATTCCTCTTGGAGTACTCTGCAGACAAGCCCGCTGACTGCCCTCCCCCGCCCCCACCCCGCCGCGCCCGGAGCAGCAAAGAGAGATGAAATACGAGCGCAGAGCGGCGGCCGCGGCGGCAGCTGGGCGGCTCAAATTTGAGCGCTGCTTGCCTCATCGCGAGAGGCGCGTGTGCCGCAGTGTGCGCTTGCTTTTACGCGCGAAACACGCCCGAGCAGGCTCCTGGCTTCTCTGGCAATTTAGGAACGGAGTGTGCGATTTTTTCTCTGTTTTTTCCGGCCTTTTAATAGAAAGGTTTCTTATTTTCAAAGTAGATGCTGATATACACCATGAAATATATTTTTGAACCAAGGGTATTGTCTTATTTGAAATAAGTCACAAATATCAAAGTTTGACAAGAGTTGTGTGCTGCCACCATGCACTTGAAACAAGAAAATATGTTTTTGGAACAAGAACAAAATGCGACAAAATGTCCTTGAAACAAGAGACGGGTTCTCTAGGTGTAGATGGGCTTGAAAAAAATAAGGTCGGACCGTGTTACAAAATCAGAGCTTGGCGCCCGAAAAAAAAAATGCTGGCATCGCTTCCCCTTTCTGGTTTGCGCACATATGAGATAAAGAAATCAGTGGCTGAAGATGCCGCAGTGGTGAGAGAGAGAGAGAA
>NW_026267330.1:411862-412493 GCF_000697945.3 Frankliniella occidentalis | reverse complement strand
CCCCCCCCCCTTTTTCTCCCCGAGTGCCAGGTGCGGGAATATTGCTGCTAGGGAATCTTTTACCCCTGCTGCTTTCAGCGCGCCCCACTTTTTCAGTCCCCAAGCAAAACCACGGAGCACATGCTCCGGGACGCCGCTGTCGGAGGGCGAGCGATTCTTCTTTTCGTGGTGTGCCTTGTGACCGGTTGCTCCAAATGTTTGCCCAGTGTGGCAGCCGAACAGCGGCAGTGGCCTCTCTCTTTCTAGGATGATGCTCACTGCGCTTTTATTGGATTTCTTTTTGGTCCCCCACAAACGGGGCCAGTGGAGGGCCCCGGCCGGCGGTGGTGGCGGGCTCCTTTAGGACCAAAGGCCCGCTGCCCCCTCTCCTGGAAGAGGCTATTCAGCCGGTGTATAGGAGGGGGTATTTGCATTTTGCCAAGGTAAACACAGGTGAGGCAACGAACGGGAAGGGAGGGGGGCGGGGGGTGATCAGCCATAGCATGAATGGCTGCTAACCAAGCCCCTCCCTGCGTTGCTGAATGGCACGGGGCGCGCGCGGGCTTGTGACAAACGGCTGCGATGACGGATCGCTTAGAGCTGGGCCGCCCCGTGTTGACTCGGTTACCGAGGCTGCCCCCGCCCCCCTACT
>NW_026267330.1:403941-407259 GCF_000697945.3 Frankliniella occidentalis | reverse complement strand
GAGAGAGAGAGAGAGAGAGAGAGAGAGAGAGAGAGAGAGAGAGAGAGAGAGAGTGCGAGGGTAGATTGAGGCAGCGGGAAGGCGTGAAAATGGGTGCGGGATTGGCGCGCTGCGTGGGCCGCGGCGAGGTGTGGGGTAGGGACGGGTCGTGGAGGTGTTGGGATAGGAGGAGGCCTTGGGGTGGGTCCGCTCTCCGGGTACGCGGGGCGGTGCAGAGGAGTATGGGAAGGACAGAGAGGGTGAGGCGTGCGGTGCGGAGTTCTGGTTGGTGGGGCGCGGCAATATGTGTCCAGCCGATGAATATTCAAGGGACTGGACGCTCGGCGCGCTCCTCTGTGCTCCTCTGTGCCTCCGTGCCGCTGCTGCCGCCGGCTGCTGGATGGCTTTACGCGGCCGCCATAGGTACGGCGAGGGAAAAAAATATTATGCGCCTGGCGAGTCTAACACGGAATAGCAGAGCGGTCGGAGGGGCTAAATATGTCTCAGCGGGTGGAGCCAGAATGGCCTCGAGGTGCGGCGGACCAGCCGGCAAAAGGCTCTTCTGCCACTTTTATCTTTTTCGTGAAAAACCATAAGTTTATTTTATGCCGTTGGATTTTCTGCGTGTAGACTGTGGGCTCCGCGTTATTGGAATTTTTTTCTTCCTAATATGCAGTTGGAAACTCGCTGCTGCTGCGCCGCACGGAGCCCAGTTCGCGGGCCTCGCGCGGGTTGTAAGTTTCTCGCGAGTATTTCATGGAAGTTGCTTAACTTTTCGGCCAGGCGGATGTGACTACGCGGCGTATGACTTTTGTGGCTCCGTGCCGGGAGGACGCGCCCAGCAAACTTAGGGCTATGCCACTGCAAGGGATTTAGTTATTCGGAAAAGTCGCGCGCGCTACGGCGCCGGCGTCATCTTATTTCTTTCTGTTTGTGTCGGAGAGCAGTGTCGTTGCGATGGCGTCATGGAGGCGGGCAGAGCGCAGGGAGGGGACGTGCGACCGGAAACTGGAGAGCGGTGGGAGGGAGGGGTCGGAAGGGGCTGAGGTCCGGGCTCCGGGGAGCAGCGGGCTGCGGCCCCCCTTACCCTCCCTTCGGCCCTGCAGGCAGGCCGTTGGAGGCAAGGCACTCCTGCCTGCCAGAGCCGAGCCCAGCTGGCCCTCTTTAACCCCCAATGTCCGGCCCCGGGCGGCACTGTAACCGACCGGGTCCCAGGCAGGCCTTCTATACCCGGGGCCCGGGGCCGCACAGTGTTACCCGTCCCCCTTGCAGCCTGCCTTCAATCAGGCTGGCCGGGCGCGCCCTGCTACTCCTCGTCGGAGTAAACTACCCGCCCGCCCGCCCGCTCGGCTGGCGCACTCGTACCGCTTGGCGCCGCCGCTGCAGGTGGTGGGAGCGGCAGGGCACTTTGCGGCTGGCACAGCAGCAGCTCAACCCCCCCCCCCCCCCCAAACCCTTCCCGCTTCACCTCTCTTATCCCCGTGCTAGCGTGCCAGGCCTGGGGCCCCATTGATGTCATTCCACGTGACCCAGCCCACCCCGGGGCCACCTTTTGTCGTTATGAATTCCCAGGCCCCGTTGGCCCTGCCGTAGGCCCGCAGCAAGGGCGCACAATAGGGGCGGCGGGCACCCCGTGCCCCTGAGCCGCCCAGCCGGAGGGGGCCACCTGCAGGTGCGTCGCGTGTCAAAAGCAGCCCCGCCGGAGCTGTGAGACACCCGGGCAGCAGCACAGGCTCTTGAATGCAACGTGTCAGTTTGAAATAACGGTTCTGTAACAGGTGCGCGGCCGTGTACGCACTGCGTAGTGACATGCAGTGGCAGCAGCAGAGGTTCGCAGGTGGCTGCAGCTGCGGCATCTGGGACGTGCCCTGCATACGCAACCAGTATGCCTGCTGGCCTGTCATTATCTGGTGGCCGCCGCCGGGCGCTGCTGTCGCGCACCCGACACACCTGCCCCCGACCGGCAGCGGCGGACACAACAGCCCTTCCGCCCTCCCCCCCATAGCACAGAGCACGTTTTGTAGAACGCAACCCCAAGAGCTGGTCCACGGGCAGTGCAGTGGCCCAGGAAAGCTCGCATACCTCACCTACAAATCGCTGTTCTCCAACCTAAGTCACTTTGTATTTGGTGATTCAAGGAATGACCTTGATTGAGGAACATAAGTTTTGGGGTGCAGTTGGGGCCGCTGCGCTGCCCAGTGTTGCACTGAGCGTGTAAGTAATTGGCGGAGCGTCGGAAGTGACGGGCTTCAGCTTTCCCCCCTCTCCCTCCCTCTCCCTCCCTCTCTTTCCCTCGCACCGGCCCGTGAGCCCCACGTCACCACTATAACAAGTGCAGCTGATAATGCGCATAAAAATAGTAGCTGCCTGTTTGATTTACGGCGCGGCGTGGGAGTGAGAGGCGTGGTCGACGCCGACCGTGCGCCGGCTCTTGTTGGATAAGAAAAAATACACAGTAATTGGGCGATAATCATCAATCTTGTTAAAGGGCTGTCGGAAAACATGATGAGTTCTGAAGTAGGGTCCCCTGTTCAGAACAAGCGCTTAAAATGTGCTTCTAGCACCTTTATGATTTTTCAACTACGTGATTGTTGTTCTGCTATACACAATGACACATATTTTATTTTCGTCAAACATAAACGAGAATACTTACGTGTAATGTTGTGGTTTTTGAAACTTGATAAGCAATGTTCTCATCTCATAGGGTTCGCGGGAGTGTTCAGTCTTATATAAACAAAACTGCGCACATTTTGAAAAATACACACACAAGTAGGGGCAGCTTACTGGAAAGAATGAAGCGCAAGTTTTGTTTTCGTCACCATTTTCATCTCCTACTAGCGGCTAGCGGCGTAGCAGCTGTTATGTTCCAGCGCATGTCAGACTGCGAACAATGCGTGTCGCACCCGTGATTGGCCCACCCTGCCCTGCCAGATTCTATCTGAGAGGGCTGCAGCGAGGCATATGGCATGTCAGCTACATGGTAAAAACATTGTCTCATTTTTTGAGGAAAAAGGGAAACCTTTGAGGAACTCCTATAATTTTGAGGAATATTCTAAGAAAATGTGGAAAAATCCCACATGCGTTGAGGAGACCTCCTCGAAATCCGAGGAGTTTTTGTCAAAGCAGGGGATTTCCTCAAAGTTTTCCGTTTTCCCTCAAAAACTAAGACATTGCTTTTAACCATGTACTGGCGGAGTACAACATGCACGCAGCGTGCTACCCCCTCTCCCCCTTTCCTTTTTTTTCTCGCTCGTGCTCGCGAGCCTGGTAGCCTCGTGTTTGAGGGTGGCGAGTAGGGTGCTGGTGATGTCATGTCCTCTGGACTAGGATACAAGTTTC
>NW_026267330.1:403116-403891 GCF_000697945.3 Frankliniella occidentalis | reverse complement strand
TTTGTCAACGCATTGTGGATTTGGAGGCGACAATAGTGAAATACGGCACAATGTCCGGAATTAGGGTGCCGGTCCGAAATATGGGCTTCTGACTGGAAACAATTGACGTTCTTTTTTTCCCCATTAGTTCACTGTGAAAAATACTCGTAAGTTTACAGGAAAATTTTCGATTATGTGAGTTATTTGTAAAATTACAACTTGAAGTTGTAAAATTACCATCACTTCCTATCGACTTGGAACCAATCGAGGAGTAAAAGTGGTCCGCCGTTAATTTACAACATTACTTTGTTATTCCAGATTACAAGAAATGTCGTTACTTTACGAAGAATTTTTTCACAGTGTATGCACTTCCGATAACTAGTTTTCTTCTTTTCCTGCCAAGGCTCACCGAGCGCACGCGCTTTGATCCGTACGTCGCAGAGGCGAGGCGGTCGGTCTCGGTCGCGTTTCTCTTTGCGGGTCGCGGTCGCCGCGGGTACAGCATCGCGTGATTGATACTCCATCGATCGGTCGTGCCAATTAACCTTTCGCCATAGCCCGCGGGCCAGGCTCTCGGGCCAAAACAATCCCCGCCATATACCTCCGCTTTCGGTCAAGTCGCGGAGGTGGCGGCGGTGGTCGCGGCGGACAAAGGGCGAGGGTGGTTGTTGAACCCCCGCCTGTGCGGCCACAACGGCAGCAGCAGAGGGAGCGTACGGCGCGCAGTAGTAAGCATGTCGTTGAAAGTTGCGCCCCGGGGGGAGAATGCGAGTTTGTTAGTCCGGCTCGCTGGGAG
>NW_026267330.1:392256-394626 GCF_000697945.3 Frankliniella occidentalis | reverse complement strand
GGGGGGGGGGAGAGAGAATTCAAGAGCCCTTGCCTTGCCACCGCTCCTCGCACTCGCTGGGTGATAAGCCAAATTTCCTGGGCGGAGATGGAGGCGTGACCCGCATTCCAAACCCTGGCTGGTGTTGGTCGCGTCGCCTCAAGGCGTCTGACCCTTCACAAAAAACGCCCCGTTGGGACAGGGGCTGAGAGGAGAGGTCGCCGTGACAAATAGATAAGTCAAATAAGAATACCGTTTGTTCCGATGACCGGCGGTGTGTGTGTGGGGGCAGAGCATTCCTCCGGGACTACCTCGTGCTTTTGGAGCGGCCCCCACGAGTCCGATTAGGAAGCGGCGAGGATTCCGAGGATCATGTGTGCGAGCAGGGAGCAGCAGGGAGCAGCCGCGAGAAAAGCCGGGCTCTGCTGGCGCAACGCGCGGCTACGCGGGGCTCAATATTTACCTTTTGCGGAGAGTGCGTATTTCTCTTTCGGAAGTGCGATAACGATCTCTGTCTCTCTCTCTCGCTCTCTCTCGGCGCGCGCCCCCTCCTCTTCTGGTATCATTGTTATCATCTGTGTGCGCCTCGCCCCTGTGTTATTCCAATGGTCATTGCGATATTATTCCGCTGCCCCACCACGCCGCACTGCTCTAGCACACCTCCACTCTACACGCTTGGAAATGAGGAATTCCCGCGCGGTATTCAATCCCCTCCTCGTGGTGAATGAACGCACGGACTGCCGCCGCCGGGTTGGGATCCTCCAGACACCCCCACCCTTGATTCCTTTCCCCCGCATCCACCCGGCTTCCGTCTCCCTCCGACCACTGCTCCTAAGTGGTTGTACGCCAACATTCTCTCTCACTCTGTCGCGTATATATATACGATTGTAGCCAGCTCGTATTTGACGGGCCCCTGCCCTCAACCCCCTCCATTTCTCCGCGGCTCGCACACAGGCGACTCGGTGACCCCACCACCATCCAGCCCGCACGGCCCGCGTGGGCCGCGCTGAGCAAAGTGAACCGAACCACCAAATCCGCACTGGCCTGTTTAGGGGGGGTCTATAATTGATTTACCGCTCCGTTTCCGCCCCGCGCGCTGCTTGCTTGCCCTGCTGGCTTGGCCGCCGGCCCGCCGGCCATGTCGCGTGGCCTCGGCACGTTTGTGTGCTTGTGCGTGCGCTTGTGTGCTTGTGCGTGCGCTTGCCTGGCCCCTTTGTGCGTTTTGTTGCGGCACGCGGGGCGGGACGTGACTCATTTCCTCTCTCCTGTGCGTCACTCGACACGACAACTCGGCGCGCGTCCTTATCATTTGTCTGTCTCTTCCTGGATCCTAGCAAAAAAGGAGAAAAATGTCTTTTAAAATTTGTACGTTTTTTGTGTGTTCTTGTTTTGACTGAGTTTTTGTGCGTGTTTCGGTTAGAATGTAGAATGACAAGCGCACAAGCACAAGCGCAGTATTCGCACTCAAAACAGTCAACGACGCGTTAAAAAGTACTTAAATCTTAAACAGTTACTACTTCTCCTTTTGGGTGTGAGCTCGTCCCGCGCTTTGCAGCCTTCAGGCGGGGCTAACCAGACCCAATCTCAGCAGCGCGCGCCAGCCACGCCCCCGGGCCGGCCGCTACCCCTCGCGGCCCAACACCACGAGGGCCGTCCACTCGTTAAAGTCGGAGCAGCAGGGCCCCGCTGCAGGGTGTGTAGGGATCAGCCGCGGCCCGTTTCGGCGCCGTCGGCCCCCGTGTAGGGATTACAGTTTGACGTGCCGGTGGGCCCGGTCCCGGCCCGGTCGATGCGAGCGCTCGTGCGTGTACGCACGCACGCGTCCACGCCGATGTCGCCGTCGGACGCGCGCCCCGCCCCTCCGGCCGCCATGCCGCCCTACCGACGTGATGACGCGTTTCAATCATTCAGCTTTTCAATATCGGTTATCTTGACCGGTTAGAGTGCGACCCGTACCACGCCTCAAATGAATATTTTACAGCGTGCCCCAAACACTCAAAAATAATGGTTTTGTGATTCAAGAAAATTTCATTTAGAAGTGGTTTACTTCACACTAAAGGAAATTTATTAAAATTGACTATAAATCAAGAATTTCCATTTTAAATTTACTTTGATGTGAAGGAATTAATTTTTCAATGGTATCCTAGAATTCAAAAAAAATCTGAGCGCATGGTGACTTGCAATAAACGGTATAATGCCGCAGCCAAACATGGTGATCTGCTTGTTGATTGGAGCCACTTCAGTCGTGAGGCGGGGCAACATCAAACATCACAACAGCCCGCCCACGCGCCTCACCCAAACGTGGCGATGAATTATTCCAACTGAGGCCTGGAGGACGCGTATCGCGTGTGATTTATCTGGAGCCGGAGAGCGGGGGTCAGGGCGGGGGTG
>NW_026267330.1:380982-392016 GCF_000697945.3 Frankliniella occidentalis | reverse complement strand
GGAGGATAGAGAGCAAGTAGGGCATGGGGCCACAAGAGTGTGTCTGTTTGTGTTGTCATTAGTGGAACTTTCCATTGATAGTGTCCACGCCGAGGAAGGAAGCCGGTCCGCTGTTTGTACCAGTCATGTGTCGCCCACCTGTGTTGGGAGCGCGGCCACGAGTTTGTTTTCTACGAGCAGTCCCCAAAAAATAAACGGGCAAAGGGAATGGAATTGGCGAACCTGGCGTTTTTCTGGTACCGTTCCCGCGGGTCCGGTTGCCACCCCCTGGGCCGGGCCAGCTAGCTCAGCCTCAGCAGCGCGCCCGCAGCCGCCCTGGCGAGGTGCCCATTTACCTTGAATAGAATGGCGTTTGGGTGGAATGCGCCTAACGCTTTCGCTCCGCTCTGCCGTGAAATGGTCCCAGGCAACGACATTGCACGCGAATGAAAACACCTTTCCCACTTTTACTCATTTCTATAGAAGCGAGTTACTGCCCAGCCCATGGGGCCGCAGAGGGGGCTATTGCGTTGGATGGATGAGTTTATTTGCTCCACGCGCCCCTTGTATCGGCGCGGCCCGAAAGTGACGGAAAGAGGCGTCATTTCGCAGAGGAAAAACGATACAATCGGTGTTGTATATCTTTCGATCTGTATTCTGCCCTCTCCGTCCCAGTCCCTCTTTGCAAAATGGACTTCCATCTGCGAATGTAGGCTGCCGGCCAGAGAAAGGCTGGCTGTTAGGAAGGGAAAGGGAGACAAGGTCAAGGCGGCCGGATCTTCATATTGATGGAAATAAGCGGATTATGTAAACTTGGCCACTCCACCGCCCCGCGTTACCCGGAGCTTGCCCCTCATCCCCCCACTCCCCTCTACCTCTCTGTGGGTGACGTTCCTCACTGCCCGCTACGGTACAAATGTGGTGAGGTTGGCCTGCCGAGGGCCGGCGAGCGGACGAGTCAAAGAGACACGCGCGGTCTACACGCCACGCGCGAGCGCCCAGCAAACAGAACTCAGTGGGTCGAGTTGGCCGCATGGTCACGCCTGGCTTAGCTTGAGGGATCCCCGTACGCGCGTATCGCTCATTCAAAATGTTGGCTACAAAACGGAACTCTTTCTGTCGGTGTGGCTTTTGTTTCTGTTCAACTGTAGAAACCACCTAGCCGTCTACCGCTCCACCGTAACTCTTGTCCCATATCGGTCACCCTTCGTCATTGTTAATTGAATAAGTCACCAGCGCCTGGCCGTTTCGAGTTTCCGATTGATTTCTGACAACCCGCCTATCCCCTGCTTCTTGTAAACATTTTTTTTTTGCTCGACCCTTCTTTTTTAGCCTCCGGGGGACTCGAGCGCGTGGCGACGCGGCGTCTGGCCTGTCGCCCTAAAGCGGCCCGCATCACCAGACCCGCAAAAAAGGGGGGGGGGGAAGGAGTGGGGTGGGAGGTTCGAGGAAGCGCGATGGGCCGGGAGAGGGGGAAGGAAAGAGCAGCCCCCCACCTACCACCCTGCTTTATGGCTGGCAGGAACACGATGATGTTGTTGAGTGTTGTTGAAGGGCTCCACCCTGGAGCGCGAATGACACCAGCAATGTCGCCTCAAAGAATGAATCTGGATATTACCTAGGCATATCTTACGCTATGGACGATGGGCGATGGGTGCATGAACTCCCGACCTCTTTCCTTGGTATGCCTATTTCTTTCCTTTTCGTTTTTTCCGTGTCACTTTACACACGAGGAGCGCTAGTCTCCGGGGCGATTCCAACCAACATCTCGCTACTTACTCGATTTCCTTTAAAACAACGTTTGAATAATTCACGTCCCCGTCAGTGCCGTGTCGTCTGTTTTCGTCTGCCGTTTTCGAGACGCCTCAGTCGGGAGGACGTGAATAAGGCACCTCTCCCTGAAAGGTTCTAAGTACTCAGGCCCCCACCAGCTCGAGCAGGCGCGCAGCGCAGGCTACAGGAGGCTAAGCCACGCACGCGGTCCCATTTGACGCCTGCTAAAGAATTAATAATTCAACGACCCAGGGAGAAACGTACAGGTTCGGGCCCTTCAACGAGCATGTCAATCATTTCATTCACAAATCACACGGGGATCCCCGAAAATAAAGAGGAATAAACAAGAGATGAATATTTTAAATTTTCTAACAAAACTGCTGGGTACGGTTATAAATTTCGATAGCAGAGCAACGGGAAATGTGATCAGTGTGAGTGTGACGCAAAAATTACAGCAGTAGTTTCTCACACGCTCAAACCTCTCTAAAGTTAATTATCTGCCATTGAAATCAATACCAAACGTTGTTTATCTCATTTTCTCTTTAAACCTTGCTTTACAGACTCGCTAAAAGTATTTCGATTCCGCGCACCTCTCTCGCAGCTGTTGCGGTGCGGAATCTGGGCTGTGGGTTCGTTGTACCCGACGTTCGTTGTGGAAACTCGCTTGCTATCCGATCCTCTTCCTCCCCACCCTTCTCATTCCCCTATCCAATTTCCCTCTTTCTTTCTTGGCAGCCGTTCATGTCTCAACAAACCCTTTCGCTGAATGGGGGCGACGAGTGCACCTAGGGGTTTAGCGAGGAAACAGGAGAGAAAGATAACTACCCTTGTGGTAGCGTGCACCAGTCGCGTTCATTGAGAGAAGCGCGGAGAGAGAGAGAGAGAGAGAGAGAGAGAGAGAGAGAGAGAGAGAGAGAGAGAGAGAGAGAGAGAGAACGAACACGGGAGTTGCAACGATTTGCGGTCGTACTTGTGCTGCTGGAGGCGTCGTCCTGTCCCCGGCCCACTCCACTCAGGCCCACTCGGGCCCGCTCATATTCGCTTCCTTATCGCAGAGCCAGCCATATCTATCCTTGTCGCCAGACAAACCGCTCTACATACACCACTCCCAAAAAGGCTCTCTCTCTCTCTCTCTCTCTCTCTCTCTCTCTCTCTCTCTCTCTTAGTCTCTTTTTTACCTCACCTTTCCCTTCATCCCCGAAGTAGAAAGCGACATAAACTGGCTGAAGTCTTCTGTGTATGTGAAGTGGCGGTGCTGCGTGCTGTAGCATAATTTTCTCTTTGCGTTTTCCCTTCTTTTTTTCCCTTCTGCTTGCTCTTCGGCGCCTGGGAGGTAGGCATTCTCCCGACCTGCGCGCACCAACGCGTGTGTGTTGCCTACCCTTCTGTTCGCAGGCGCTTTGAGGGGTCTTCCTGGTTTCACGGCGCGCTGTTTTTTTCTAAGGCCCTTTTGTTGTTTCTTTATTTCCCAAAACCTTGCGTGTTTGTGTTGTGTTGAATATCAGTATGTGCGCGGGTTTGTCCTCGCTCAAGCCCGGAGCTAAAACGCAGCAGTCTAATTACCGCTGCAGCGCGTTTTGGAAATGGCATCCAACTCTCATCAGCGCCGGCTGCCCGTGCAAATGACAACAGCAGGTACACCGAGCGCACCTTACGCAAGTAGGACATCGCATAGCGCACTTGCCGCGCGATTACCTCGGTCGACTTTCAAGCGTACAACTACAGGGTTACAGTTAAATGACACACGGTATTATTAGAGCAGTGGTGTAATGGATCACTCACAAATGTGTGTCGATCTGTCTCTGCGTGACTCTTTGTCTCAGAATGTCAACAGAGCGGCGCATCACATTCCGTTGTACATTAATTCTTGTGTTGCTGCACTCTTGAGTGTCGTCAAGACGCGCAGAGTTCCCTCGGCACGGCGCAGCTGGTGCGCGGCGTGCCGAGCCTCCTGACAAATAATGCAGGACACGCCCGCCTACACGTGCCGCGGGGCCCCGAATACGAATGAGAGAGACAGAGAGAGAGCGCGCGCTTCTTGCTCGTCCCGGCGGGTCGCTTTGAGCAGCGCGAGCACGACCCCGCAGCACGGCCGCAGCGGCACAGATCAAACTTCGTGAACTCTGCGACTTGTGCTGCGTGTAGCTGAGCAGGGTGACGTGCTTGCTACCTCCATCCACCCTCCGCCACACACACACATGCCATGCCAAAATGCTTAAGTCTGCAGCCGTACAACAATTTTGATGGAGTAGTTAAGAAAAATTGCGTTCCAATCGTAAACCAAAAAGTATTCGGAAAAAACGAAATACTTTGAAAATATGATGATTGCCACTGCGAGCTAAAGCCCTGCCGCACGATTCAGAGGCGGACTGGCCCGGGCGGGAAGGCGGAAAATCCCGCCCGGGCCCCCCCTCAAAAGGTATCATTTCGGGCCCTTTTCGAGCTTGGGCCCCTGTATATAGGCAATTTGCCCCTGTATGTAGGCAAATTCCCGCCTGGGCCCCGGGCCCCCCAGTCCGCCACTGGCACGATTTACTGCAGTTACTTTCCCCTCCCGCTTCACTCATGAAGTTGAGTGTGGTATGCTAATGAAGCCATGCTGGCGCTATGCTGCTGTCATGTGGACTGCCAATCAGCCGTTCCGGCTTCAACGATCTCTCCTCCGCTCGCTCAACTGGCGCGCGCTGTAGTGCGAGCGAGAGCGACGCAGGCGTGTGCCTCCCTCGGGCCCGGCCGCGACCAGGGCTCTGTCCGGCAGTATGACAAACCCATTTAATTAAGGTCGCATACATCGTGGTACCGGGCCAGGTACTCCGTCCCTAAGGGACCTACAAGTTTTATATCAGCGAGGGATGACAGTCACTGGCCGGCCCTCTGGGGATGGATGGGGACCAGGGGGTTGGATTGCCTCTCTGTCACCCCTACCCAACCTCATACCGTATCACACTGTGTTTTGATTAGAAAAAATAACAATCTTTTCTGCTTACTAATTTTACAAATCACATCTCTTTGCTCTGGTGACATTCCTTTAAAAAGTAAAGAAACAAACATCAGTAGGCAGCAAAGGTATTCTTGCCATCAAGCCGAATGTTTTACGGCGTAGGCGTAGCAGAAAAGTATGGTGCTTTTTGGCTCACTGCTCTTGTATGTTGCAGGTACGAGTACTTCATCATCTCCATGCATCGGACAGTCGGGACGTCGTGACTCTGTTCGTGAGTAGAGTTTTAACATTGTTCGATACCCGACAATGCTGTGTGGAAGCATTTTTCTGAATCATGACATTTCGTCTGCGAACTGGAACATGAGTGGCTTGCAGGTTTGGAAAATGCTCGGTTGTCGGGTAGGTCTCAATATTTTCTTTCGCGCGATGGAATGTAGCGCCAGGCTGCACGACCACATTATTCGTCTCCGGAATGATGATGGCGATTCTGAGCAGGGGTCGTGTGACGATCGCCCTCCCGTCTGGCGTGAAGGGCTCCTAGAGTTCGGTATGCCAGGCCGCGGGGGAGGTCAGAACGCACGACATTCCACTCGTGCCCGTCTGCGGTGGCCGATATCCGTTATGGTTTGCCTCACGGTCGAATACACGGTCGCGCGCTCGCGGTCGCATGCACCACGCTCACGTGGCACCGCGTGCACGTGCCACTTCGTCGCGCTTTATAGTAGTTTACCCCCGACCCGACGAGCTGGCGATGAAATGGATCCTCACCATTACTATCCATTAAGCAAACGACCGCGGAACATTTGTCGGCTAGTTCACCTCGCCCAGCGCGCGCCTCCCCTTGTTGTTGGAAATGGAACCGGCATTAGAGTGGCGCTGAGATACACGAGGCGAGGGCGGCAAGTTTCAAGGAGAACGCTCGGGGGGAGCAAGGCGCGGCTCTGGGACCCATTTCTTGCCGTGGACTCACCGGGGCTGGCGCTGGAGGGCAGTGCAAGCGAGCGGCACTTTGTTGAGTTACCGCCCTCGGCGCTGCTGCACCGGCTGCATGGCCATGCCCACGCCCACTTGAGGGGAGAGAGAGAGAGAGACCTCACATCTGCGATACACCTTTATGCTTCGCCCGCTCATGCTCCCCCTCTCCGGGACCTCCCCATCCTCGCCGTGCTCTCCTTGCTCTCTCCCCGCGCCTCTATCCTGGACGCTCTGCCGCTGCCGCTGGGCGCCGGTCGACGTGTTCCGGTCCCTCTGCTGGCCTGATATTCCTTTCTGCGCGGCTGGAATTCCAGCGCAGCGCGCGCAGCTTTCAGACTCTTGGTTAGTCGGCCAGCTGGGAGGAGCGCGCAGGCCGACGTCCGCGCGCCGTCTTAATCCCCGCCTGTACCCTTCTCTGCGCCTCTCCCGCGGGGCCGGTGGGAACGAGGAGGGATGAGCGGCCACCACTTGGCGGGCCGGGCCGGGCCGGGGGATTGGGACGCGCGGGGGCGTGTCCGCAGCAGCTGGCTCCCCATGCACGGAGGGGAGGGGGCGTCACGTTACTAGGGAGAGATTTAGGACCACGCCCGGCGCCTCCTGAGAAAAACAGGCCAGAAAGAAATGTGAAGGCAGAAAACGAAGGAATGGTGCAAAACGAGCCAAGTCCGTACGGCGGCGGCGCCGGACCGAGCCCGAGAACTTTACCTTCGGACCGCGCCGCGCTCTCTCCTAAACTCTTCCTTACTCCCTGCAGCGACAGATTAAACGCACTGCTTTTGCGATTATTTGCGACTCGCAAGGAGCGCCGGGCGCGGTGGCGGCGGCTCGTCCGTCAGCGTTTAACTCTTGAATGCAGCCATCTCGCAGACTCATCCGCCCCTCTGCTCCCGGAGCCGTGCGCGCGCGCATCCCTTGTGTACTCTGACGGAGTGTTTCCGTCGAGATAATTAAATACCCCCCTCCCCTTTTGCTTGGTCCCCCCGGAAGGAATGAAATCAGGGAGCGAGCCTCCTCCCGCCGCTGGCTTTCCCCCTCGCCGCCGCCGCCGCCGCCGCCGCCTGCGCTGCACCCGAACGTCGTGCCAATTAAACGAGTAATTCCGTCGCGGAAAAGAGTCGGGTCGGCGCCGTGCGCGACGGTGATGGTGGTCAGGAGGGGTGTCGGTGGGGAGGGGGAAGCGAGTGCCGGCACGCCCCAGAGGGAACGGGCACCCAATATTCAACACCATGGATCACATTACAATACGGTCTGCGAATACGATATGAGGTCGTAGGTCTTTGCGGACAGCAGCCGTCCGAGGGGAGGGGGAAGAGTGTGGGGGATGTATTAGCGGGCCCGCTTCGTCGCCCGCGCCACGTGACAGCCGTGCAGCCCGCTTTTCCTTCTTGCACCTCGCCCGCTCGAGACCATCTGCTCCAACGCGTAGTATATACGCGGTCCTTCGTGTTGCGTCGCGCCTTTGGTGCGCCGTGTAGAGCCCGCGAGCGAGGTCCTTCCAAGGACGGCCACATCTTCCTGAACGCCCGCTAACAAACGTCGGCGACGGCCGTATTTCGTCGTGGCTCCGCCTCGTATCGCGGGGATCGCGAACACGCGGTTACGCGGAAGACAGAGGAAAAGTATGGCTTACGGAGAGTGGCCGCGCATACCCGTGGGCTGCACGCTGCCATGTAGATATTAAGATTATAAGATACGATACGATACTTGCGCTCAAGCAGGTTGAGTTACTGCATGCTCGGCACCCTGACACAATCACTCGTTTTTCCACCATGTTTTCTGCCGCACGATTTGCCGTATCCTCGACGTTTTCCACCGCTGCAAGGTACCTCGTAAAAAGTAACGTTAAGGTGGTTTTGGTGTTCGCATACCTGTGACGCTTTTGCAGTGTCCATGGAGACTCGCCCCGCGGCCAGGTGACAGATGCAATCTCTGAGTGCGGTGCGGGGATGTGGTCGGGGGCGGGACTTGCGCGCGGGGGCAGCGCGGGCTGGCCTGGCCGCCTCCAGGGCCCTGCTCGCGCGCAAAGTTCACAGAGTGTGCGCGCCCCGCAGGGCACACCTCGGGCTGGCCGTGCCGGGACAAGCATCGCAGCTTACCGGCTTATAGAGTCCTGCGTGTGTGTGTGTGTGTGTGTGTGTGTGTGTGTGTTTGTGTGTCCGGCAGAGCTGTAGCAGTCGGATACGGCAGCACCGCTGCAGTATACGCTGCTGGCTGTATATCATCGGATTACTTTGCGGTCCCTCAGACAGCCTCCAGCCGCGGCCGGCGGCCGGCTCGCCCCCACAAACTTCGCGGCGCCCAAACATGATGAAAAGGGCACGTTGAATAAAGTCCGCCGGCAAACGGAGCGGTAGGGCTCCGAGTGGCGTAATGCAATAAAGAAAAGTGTGTGTATTTACTCTTGCCCTTGGTACGCTCTGCTGATAAAACCTTGCAAAGGATTTGGCTGCTTTGTGGGCCTACAGAAGGATTTTCTCTGCAATAATACTCTCCGGAAATGTTATTTTCTGTACCAGGGCAATTCCGTTGATAAATTGATTTAACCATTTCAAAGGGAGTTCTAATGGGAGCTTCATGTTCAATTCCGACCAATCAGACTCATTTTGTTTTGATATCATGAAAACTCAATTCCTCTTTGGATTTCTTTGAAAAGCACCCTTTTATGGACTGCAAAACGGAAATCGTTTTCAAATAAATCAGTTCGCATTCCAAACTTATAAAGCAGCCTCAATCGTTCCGAAGCAGTTTCCTAAAACGCGGTTTGCTCTTCCCGGTCGCGCCTTCCTCGACGGTGGGTGATGTGTTTGTGCCGCAGTTGAGGCGGCACCGCCGGGGCTCTTGTTGGAGTGGACGGGGCAGTAATTGCACTCTCGCCTGCTGCGCTGCTCGCAGTGCTCGCCCCAGGCTGTTGTGTCGGATTGTGTCCCCGTGAAAGTTTGTGTGGAGCGGCAGCCGGCGCCTGGGCAGGCGCGGCGGCGGCAGGCGTTGGCGGCACACAGGCCTTCCGCCGGGCTCGGGCGGGCTGGGAGGAGGGCTAGTTTGGAGGAGCACTGACACTGAATACTGCCGGAACAAGGCGCACCGCCAGTCGCAGCAACAGCAGCCCCGCCCGCGCCCGACACTATTTGCAGCCTTCATCTATGCGGACCATCGTCAATCAACCTCACGACTCCTGTTATCCGAAGTGCGGCAAATTTCTCACTGGTCGCGATTATTACCAAAATGCAAATCCCACATTCTATTGTATATGTACACAAAAGTAGATTCTTGATTTGAGTTCCGGTGCTTGACAAGTTGAGGACAGGCACTTGTTTTGAGAATATTTTACTCAATTTGATGTAAAGAAATTCTTAAACCAAGTCCTGGGCCTCAACTTGTCAAGTACCGTACTCAAATCAAGTATCCACTTTTTTGGGTGTAGGAACAACAATAAAATTATCGCTTTAAATTTAAACTCCGTATTGTGCAAGAACTGTAATGGAAAGAAATATATTGATTTTGAGTCGAAATTAGTTGAAACGCAAGAAAAGATTTTTTTTTCTGGTTGCATTTGGGCCCCTACCCTACACCTTTTCCTCTTGCCGCCCATTGACACCCGTCACCTGCGTGCCCACCACCTGTCACGTGCGCCCCGTCCCATCTACCCACCACCACCTGTCTCACCTGCCCACCTGAGCGGCCCGACCGCGTCCAAATTAGTGGTGCGCCCTGTCGTCCTGTGTGGCGGACACGAGCCCCCCGAGGCCCGGAGGGGCGCGCCCGGAGGGGCGGGACCTTCCCCGCCAACTCTATGTGTCGCCGGGGGGGAAAATATACTGCGGCGCGCGGAGTTGTGCGGCCCGAGTTGGGGCCGCACAACAACTGTGTGTGAGTGTGTGTGAGTGTGTGCGTAGTGTAATGGGGTGTGGTGGGGTGGTGCTTCATTCGAACTGCTACAAACTTCATTCGACCTTTCGGCGAAAGCATTTGCGATGTGTTGGCTCTGAAACCGTATAAAAAATATACAGTGACAATAGTTTTTTCTTTGTTTTTTGTTTGCTGCAGTGACTACACTGATGATTAAAATAAATTTCGTAATGTGAGGTTAAAAATCTTTCAAGCGAATATTTTAAGAAATTTTGGATCATTTCAATTTTCAACATATACATAAATCCAATGATGACAACATTGTTAGACAAACTCCTGGAGAATTTAAGGAACGATACGCACAATGCTGATTTATTTTACAGAGCCTGCGCTAATTATTCATTGGATCTTGTTCGCAGCAGTAACTCTACGGACTCGTGTTGTACGGCATGCGGTGATGTTGTCAGCCCTGCCCCGTGCCCAAAGCCTGTGGGTGGAGGGGGATGGTGGCACTTTCCTCGTCAGTCCCCCACCTCCCTCCGACCTCCTCCCTCCAGCTAGAGCACTCCGGGCCCGAAGAGGCACCTGCCTCGACCCACCATGATTATTTATATCGCCCTGTCCTGTTCCTCCTCATCGCCGGCGCCGCAGAGCGACCCCGAGCAGGTGGGGCAGGGCGCGCGAGCACGCACGAGCGCACGCACGATGTCGCACGAGCACGGCCCGCCGAGCAGCGGCAGAGCAGCAACCCCCTGAGCGGGCCTCCGTATCTCGGTGCGGAAACGGTTGCTGCTGTAGCGGTGCGGTAGAGTTAGGGAAGGGAGGGGGGCTCTCTCTCGCGCGCGGGGCGGGCGGGCAGGGGTGCGGACCCATTCGGAGCCAAATGGCGTCCCTTGTACCCCCGGGCCCCGCTGCCGCCCTGCTGCGCCCTGCTGCGCCCTGGCTGCCCGAGGACGGCGGCAGGGCACGGCACGACGGCACGGTCCACGGGGCCACCGGCAGCAGGCGGGCCGAGGCAACTTGGTATGTAGACGCCTGGCTTTAACAACTCGCCCTTCGGGTCTGAGCCGGCATGGGCCAGAGCCGGGCGTGCGCGCGCCCTATATTCCGACCCTTGGTGACGGGAGCCTAGGTGCTCTGACATCCGGGAGTCCTCTGGGGAGGTCGGTTCTCTCACACACACACCCTCCTCAGCACCCTCTGTGACCCCCTTATTGTGACCCGCAGTACTTGATTTAGCTAATCGGGCGTCCTATCCGTCTTAGGCCCGGCGACAAGGCCGACGGCGAGGCCGACGCGATGGCGACATCAGGCCACCCATAGTCGAGCCGGACCCGAGAGCAATCTCCTGCTCCGAAACTGTTCTTGTCGGACTTAGGCCCGAGTTGTCTGGCCAAAGAGAGGGAGGGAGGGAGAGGGAAAAGGGTGTGTGTGTGTGTTTGTGTGTCCGGCAGAGCTGTAGCAGTCGGATACGGCAGCACCGCTGCAGTATACGCTGCTGGCTGTATATCATCGGATTA
>NW_026267330.1:379554-380932 GCF_000697945.3 Frankliniella occidentalis | reverse complement strand
AGAAAGGGGGGGGGGCGTCGGGATCACAGACCCTTGGCGCCGCGGTAGGAGCCGACCCTTTCAATCTTTATTCCTTTTCTCCACTTCTTGTGAGTGAAGAGTGTGATTGTCAGGCTCGTGCCCTTCGCACGGAGGTGGTTCGGCTCAACCAGCACAAGCAGCTTGATGATGAAGATGGTTGTTTTTTCTTATATTTTCGCACAAAGGGCCATGGTGGTACAACCCGGTTGACCTTAGCCGCCACGACAACGCCCTCGCCTCGCCGTGACGACCCAATCAGCAGAGCGCCTACTTGACGGGTGCGCTCTAATTGGGAAGCGCGCGAGTTTTAAAATGGATTTGCATGGGGTCCTTCGCACCACTCCCCCTGTCTCTGTCCTACCCCTCCCCCTCCTTTTCCCCTCCAGTCCAAACCTCCTCGTCGGCATCTGCAGAAGAATACCTCCCCGGTGCGCTAAGATTGCTCGCCCGCAAAACTATGCTCTGCGCCAAAGTTTTCCTTCGGAATTCTCAAGGGGAGCTGAGCCCAGGCTGGCAAGGTGGCAAGGGCAGCGTTCTTGCCTCTCAGGTTCATAACAACGGTTTACAACGTGGAATCAGTGGGTGAAAGCGCGGCGGCGTCCTTGCCCTTTTTCTTCTCCTTTTTTCACAACGGATAAAAATCACGGGCGAGATCACGAAGCGAATCTAGTTTCCTGCGAAAATCTTGTTTCATTTCATATTTTCTTCAGCAGAGGAAATCTGTTTTGTCTGTCGAGGCACGCGGCGCGGTTCGCGCAAAGTCTCTTCTGTCTCCCGCGCAACGCGCGCGACTAAATCCCCTCGTTGGGTTTACTACACTGTCCCGAAGCAGAGTAACAGAGTAAAACAGGGCAACACAGCACAATAAGCGGCTGATATAGCCATGTGTACGGAGGTTAGGGGTTGTCGGGCTGGTTGCGGGTGGACGCGGCGGGAGGGCGGGAGGGGCCAGAGATATCGCATATCGCAAAACAGCTGATTGATTCCGTTTCGGTGAAGGCTTGGCTGGTGGGTTCGGATATTGCGACTGTCGTCCCCCCTCAGCTCTCTATATCGGCGGCCTCTGCCTCACTCCTTGCTCCCGCGGGTCCCCCACCTCCGCCTGCTCACCCCCCGCGCGCCGCCGCCGCGCCCTCGGCCTGCCTCGGTCCCCAGGAGACCTCCCATCAGCGGAGGGCTCACCGCGGCCCCCGGCCTGCCTGCCTGGTCTGATACACTGTGTTTGTCGTGCAATGTCGGCCCGCGACCACCCGAGCGGAACTCATATGGCGGAGTCATTTTTGAGGGGGGGGGGAGACTTTCTTATTCAATCCTCCCTCCGCTTCCGTGGGGATGCGGGTGGTGCCATGGCTGGGGG
>NW_026267330.1:376383-379504 GCF_000697945.3 Frankliniella occidentalis | reverse complement strand
TCCTTTGGGGGGGATAGCGGTGCCTTGCGGGAGGAGCCCGCCGTGCCGTGCCTTTCCGACTTTTCAGATGTCGACATTTTGGTTCACTGCTTGAAATGGCGTAGCTGGAGGGTTTCGAAGGACGTGATGCCGGTTGTCTCAGTTGCGGGCAGGAGGGAGGCAGAGGGGACGTCGTGCGCCGGGGAAGTCGTCGGCGTTTCTGTACTTCTGGCCTGAGCTCCACGATGAGTGCCTGTGCCGTAAAAGTGTGAGCCGTGCTGGGACCAGTGTATGTGTGTGTGAGTGGCGCGCGTGTAAGTGTGTGCGTGTAAGTGTCGTGGTCGGTCGATGTGTAAGTGTGTGAGCGAGGAACAGAGAGAGAGCAAGAGCGAAGGGACGGAGCAGGGCTCGATACTTATTGCGTGGCGTGGTGCCGTCCTTTCCCATCCCCTGTAAGTCATTTCGCAGTATTGACAGACGGCGCCACTTTCTGAGGTCAATGATATTTTCCCCGTATACAAGGGTAAACCCCGTTATAAAAATGGTTCAGAAAACAAATGTAAATTTTTGCATGTTTTATTTGCTATTCGTCCTGATAGATATGAGAAATGAGACATCTCAACATTTCTATCATAAATAGGTTTCAAAAACATTTTATGAAGTGGCTATGATTTGTTTTTAGCGAGCTTGCGCATTTTGAAAATATTCATTAAGCCATTGTTTGTCGACATTTAGTTGTCACGGTGTGTCCCTTTGCTGGGTCGGTTTTTTCCGTGCATGATGATTGCTTCATTATACACATGGAGAAAATATTTGTCCACATTACATAGATGGTGAAAGCGCCCTCAGCCCGTGAGGGAGAAAAGAGTGAAGTGCTGCAGGGATGCGTTATGCGCCAGCACGCCCCCGCCACCTTCTTCCCCTCTCCCCCTCACCCCCTCACTCTTTCACGACTTCCTTTACGGTTCCCCTGCGTTTCGTTTTTATATTTTTTTACTTTCTTTTTTTTCCGAATGGCCTACGCGGAGAGAGGAAGGTGGCGAATTGGAGCCCACCCAGAGAGAGAGGAGGAGGAGACAGAGTGAGATAGTTGGGGCGCGACGCTACGTTGCGCCACCCAGTAGGTCTGGTTGAAGGGAACATAACTGGGTCATCCCAACACGAATGCAGCTGCGGCGACCTAGAGTCGCTCGCGGCGTTTCGGCACTGTATCTGTCCCCGAAGGAAATACCTTTTTACATGTGCTGTAACAAATTTGACCGGAAGGGAACAACCCAAAGGGTTTTTGAGACTCGTGCGACGCGCAAAAAAAAATAAAAAACCAACAAAGAATTTTATCTGCTTTTTCCCTCTTTTTTGCAAGTTTTATTTTTATTTTTCTCCGTTGTATTATTAATAAATTGTTTACCACGTTTGTTAGAATGTTATCATCTTGTAATAGATTTTGAGTGTTTGATTCTTAAAGGTGGACCCCTGTTTTTCGCAACCCCTCACCTGTTCTCGAGATGAGCGTTTTATAAAAGGAGGCGGGCTTTCCATGTGACGGCAACGGCACGGGTTCCTCTTTGCTTTTGTTTCACTTTCGGCGCAACTCATTACTTACGGCCAGAAAGGTCTTCTTTAGAGAGGAGGAGAAGGGGGAGGAGGAGACGAATGGGGATGGGGAAGATAAACATATCAAAAGTAATCGGACTGCGCTATAGCTTGGCCGTGACGCCGAGCAGTCTCCTCGGTACTTTTCACCTGCGCCCCTCCTCCTCTTTCCTCCCTTCCCCGTCATCCTCCTCCTGCTCCTTACCCCGTTTGCCGCATTTCTCCTCCCGGTGCTCTAAATGGCGCACTTAACCTCTTTCACGCCTGTACTTTATTTTCACTCTTGACCCCGCGGCTTCCCCGTTCCTGATGCGTTTCGCGCGCCCCCGGCCCCGGCGCGCGCGTCCTCCACGGCCCGACCGGCAGCGCCACCTCTGGAGCGGGCCGTGCAGAGGCTGCGGTGTCCGCTCCAGAGAGGGCGCTGGTCGGTGGTCCTGCGCTGCGGGGAAGTACTCCCCGCGCCCAGGGCCCGCGGCGCGGGCCTGCCACGTGCCGATGTGTGCAGGAGCGGACTTGGCATTCCAGTGCAAGGGGTGTGTGCCGTGCTTCCAGCAGGGCGAACGGCTGCAGAGAAAAAAAGAAAATGCTGTCGTCGAGGAGATGGCGCTGCGACGCGCTGCGCGCGTGCTAGTCGACTCGACGTGTGATATGGTTTCTTTCTGAGAAGACGACATACAATTCTCTCCTTGTATATATTCCGAGACGCATTTTCAAGCCCAGGAAGAGGTGGGGCTTGATCTTGTGTGTCTTTATAGTAGTATGGCGCGCTAGACACGAATGTGTGCAACGTCATTTTCCTACCACACTTGTTTTTTTTTTGTAAAAAACAAAAATAAAATAAACTTGAGTGACCTATTTGTCGAAAATTAAATGACGTTCTACTACCTCTAATCAGACTCGTACAGCACGTGGGCACGCGCCGGTTTAAAGCTACAGCTAGTATTGTAAAAGTACTTTTACTTCTTAACTGCGGTTTGTATGAAACTTTAGTTCTTTTATCCTACAATTTCCAGTATGGTTCAGCCGTTTGCCTTCTTGGTGTTGTTTATAATTAACATTTTTACACTGCTGCTGTTTAAAATGTAGATTTGTTTTTGGCAGGGCGTGCCGTCGCTTTGA
The DNA here is from genome assembly GCF_000697945.3 of Frankliniella occidentalis. NCBI lineage: Eukaryota > Metazoa > Arthropoda > Insecta > Thysanoptera > Thripidae > Frankliniella > Frankliniella occidentalis. Next base: position 376,813 of record NW_026267330.1, on the reverse strand, counting down.
TTACCGATGCGTGTGTGTTAATACTGCACGTGCCTGGGACCGCGCTCCCGCCCATTCCCTCCTCGTCCGCACGACAAACGCCCGCCCAAAAAGCCCATACTTGGCGAAGCTGACGTCAAGGGGGTAAATAGGGGCCAACCTCGGGAAGGCGGGGCACCCTGCCAAGGAAAGAGTGCCCGTATGCATATTTTAGAGGTGGTGGGTGGTGGGGGACAACCTTTCAGTACTCCCCTAACCCTGTCCTCTCCCCTCCCCCAGGCTGTTGTTGGAGTGGGTACGGCTCGTGTGTAAGTAAGAAACTTGTTGAGACCCGCAGCCCCTTCCCCACTACTTCTCGTGTGCCGCCACCCTCCTGTAGGTCCCGACCACTTCCCAAACTTCTCCCGTAGCCATCATTGTTCCGCCCACCACCGCCCCCCTCTCTCCCCCG
>NW_026267330.1:375456-376143 GCF_000697945.3 Frankliniella occidentalis | reverse complement strand
GAGTGTTAACGGTTTTGTAGCGCGGAGCAATGAAGGTTGTAATTAGTTTGACTCGAGCTGTCAAAACCGCGCATTGCCAAGGAACCGTTTGTCTGGGGCTCAAGTGGAGCCCTAGCCGCCAACTCGTCTCCATAAATGCATGTGCGCGCGGAAGCCCCCTCATCTGCGACTCGGTGCGGTTGTTTTCATTTGCATAGCAAATCTGAAAACGAGATGTCGCCTTGACAGCGGGAGCCAGCCACCCCGAGCGTCTCCATGGAGAACTGCGGGGGGCAAGGTGGTTCTGATCACAACCAGGGTGCCTTTAAGGCGCACTGTCCAAAATTTCGTTTTGTCATACAGCTCATTGCCATAATTCTCAAGTGTAAAATATTGAAACAAAAAAATTCAATCCTAGCAACTAATTACTTTCTAAAAGAAAATAAGAGGCAAAATATAGCGCTTGCTTTCAAACTTTGGCAGCCTACCTTTACGGCTGAATCATTGTTTACCTCCATAAAAATCAAATTTATAAGAAAACATGTACAAATAACATTCCGTATATGAAGTGTAGTCCTGGCTGCCAGACCTCGCACAAAACGTTCGATCTTCCCGCCTCCCGCTTTCCTCCGAAGAACAACAACTTTTACCCTCCCGCCCGGTGCCCGTATAGCTGCCTGCTTCCGAGACGCGAATTGAATCAAGCAG
>NW_026267330.1:370179-370530 GCF_000697945.3 Frankliniella occidentalis | reverse complement strand
AGGGCAAGGCGAGCAGGCAAGGTCACCGGGCGGTGCGGGGTGGCTGCCCTCCACCCGTTGCCTCACCTGCCGCGTGCACCTCCCCGCCGCACCGCCGCGGCGCTCCAACGCCCACCGACGCTCTTGATGTGTTGATTTTAGTCCAAACCGCAGCCACTGCCATCCGCCTCCTTGCTGATCCCTTGGCGCGGTGGCAAGTCGAAGTCGCTACAGCGTGCTTTGATCCCACATTTTTTCCACTGTAACTTATTTCTCAAACGATAGCCTGTTAATATTACGTCAAATATCAAATATGCATTTAGGACAGACGGATGCTCAGATTGTTGTAGATGTCCAGCCTCTGTTAAAATG
>NW_026267330.1:367978-369479 GCF_000697945.3 Frankliniella occidentalis | reverse complement strand
CTCGAGGTAAGGGAGGCCTTCGTGGAGTTTGGGAGGTTGGGAGAAGGTGCGGGAACGAGCGAAACACATACATGTGTTCATACTGTATTGTTTGCCCAAGGAGAGAGCTCCCCTTTCAACGAGGACGCGCCCTCTAGGTACAGCTTGTATTTTTATTACAATTTCAAATTTTAATTTTATGACACGCATTTTTGAAAATTTTCCCGATTTACAAAATGGGTTGTAAATTATCGATTGCCTATTCTTCCTCGTCCACAAGTTCTATCCCAATGGGAAGTGCTCTTGTATTTTTCTTTTCTTTTTTTTTTTGCTACAAGTTTAAATTGTGACTTTACGGTACACATCTCGGTTGGTTTTTCCTGTAAAACCTTATACGACCCTTGATGTGCATGTTGCAGGCGATGGAGCGCCGCGACGTGGTGCTGCTGGCCGTGCTGGGCCTGGTGGCGCTGCTGCTGCTGCTGGGCGCCGGCGCCGCCGCGCTGTGGTGGGTGCGCCGCCGGCGGAAGCGCGAGGCGGACGAGGAGGCGGCCGCCAAGGAGCCCGTCAAGCAGCAGCGCAACAACGGCTTCCTCTCCCTCAAGACGCCGCTCATCTCCACCAAGACGCTGGGGTGAGTGACTCCCCGCGCCCCCGCGGCCTCGCGAGGTCGAACCGTCACAAAGTGGTGGGGAACGACTCTGACATCTCGTGTGTCAAGGATTAGACCCAAATTATCCGGATTGCTTCTGGATTACTCCCAGAATACCTCCATGGATAGCCATCCGGATAACCCTAAAGCACCCTGTTTTATTTTTATTATTTTACACCCGTTCGCAGGTGGATTTCCCCAGTCGAGCGCCCGCGGATCGTAGGGTAGGCCGCCCGCTCTGCACGTGTCCGCGGCGGGCCTGCCTACCGCCTACCTGGCGGGCGCCCTGCCAGCGGCCGGCCCCGGCCCACGCCGCGCGCCCACTAGTCTCGACCATTATAACAGTGAGGTGTTCGATGAAACACCCTCTAGCATCCTTTATTTTCACTTGTTTTCCCGCTCGAGAGGGCTATTTGCATCCCCTCCGTACGACTCCCTTCTGTGTGTCCTGGGCCCCAGGTCGTTGCTCTTCAGCAGAACTGTTCAGAAGGATCTGCGGCAAGCTGTTTCGTCTTTTGTTTTCGTATCTGCGATGGATGTTGTTGTCCTTCCCTTAGGGGTGGGCTGATTTGTCTCTTCAGTTGGCCCCTTTATTGGACCATGCCGACGTCGCTCTATGTACTTACAACTACGTCTGCTTCGCTGCGATTTACCGTACGAAGAGTCCGCCCTAGAAGGGGAGAGAACCCTCCGCCTGCATCAAAATAACGGTATAACATATTTTTTAAATTCATTTTTTTAATCGCTTGTAACGGCTTTACGACTTTGTGTGATGTGGCGATATCCGTGACCTGCTCGCTCGCTTTAGCTGGCTGCATAGCGGCGCCAATATAGTAGCGCTAGTCGGTAGAGATATAAACTAAAGGGGCG
>NW_026267330.1:366715-367833 GCF_000697945.3 Frankliniella occidentalis | reverse complement strand
CTACTGCTACCACGGCCGCCACTTACCCCCGCCGCGCCTGCATTGTATAATGCCCCGTGTTGGTTCGTAATGAAGCCCCGGGAGTTACAATACCGCTGCTGCACGCTTGCCGCCGCGACTCTAGGGCCCCGCAGTGAAAGCTCTTTCAAGTTGTTGGCGGGTATTAATAGTGTGTATGGGGTCGTGTACCCGTGTAGTGCAAAACAAGGCTTGCGCGGGATAGTGCCGGTGCGTGTAACCCCCGTGACCGCACAAAGTTTTTGCATCGGTATACCAAAAAAAACTTCCGAACAGGATTGTAATGCACAGCATCATTATGGTGTTTGACACCAAAGTTGGGCACGCCTTGCTCCACCACCTCGCGGAAGTTCTGCTTTCTCTTCGGTTCGGTTCTATGCTTCGCTCGCCCCTGGCGCCATCTGCCGGCGCAAGGCGCCAGGGCGGGGTCCCCCGCAGCCCACGGTATCGCCGGCCCGTGGAGGCCGCCATCTTGCACCCCCTCGACGGCCACCCCCCGCCCGCCGCCGCCACCCCCTTCCCTGACCTCCCCCTCGCGCTGCTGGTGCGCTCCCGCCGCGTGCCCCAGGTCGATACAGCCTCCGCCGCCCGTCGACAGGTGGCGTTTGCGTGGCGTCGCCGCGCGCCCGGACCCGCGGCCCCGCTCAACAAAGGGCTGCCTCCCCAACGTCCCCCAAAAAGTTGGCCGTGACGGGGCGTGGTGCGCGGCAGGGCGGGGTGGGGCGGGGCGTGGCGGCTGCTGCGCCCGGCGGTGGTGGGGCTGGTCGGGGAGGCGGGCGGGGTCGCCATAAGTAACCGCTCTCTGTACGCCGCTGCTGCTCTCTCTTTCATCCAGTGTTGCAATTATTGCGGGAGGGGTGCGCGACCGCGAATTTATTTGCAGGGCGCGCGAGCGCGTGTGTGCGCGACCTGAATGTTTTGTGGATGCGCTGAAAAATAAAGTGCCGCCGTGTCCCTGCTGCTGGTAAATCAGGCCTCTCTGGCTGGCCCATCCTCACCTCTCTGGGGCGGCTGCTGCTGCTGCTGCTGTCGCCGGGCCGCGCCATGAAACATTCATGGGGTGTGGGGAAGGCGGTGAGACGAGGAAGGGGGAGGGGGGG